>NW_009923237.1:0-39339 GCF_000696875.1 Nestor notabilis
CCAAACCATTCTATGATTCTATGATATCCTTTCTGTAGGTTCATTTCTCAGCAAACCTGCTAATAAATTATTGTGCTACAGAAAAGCACAGTGAAACCAAAATAATAATTCAAACAAAATACCAGTTATTACAGGTGATTATTTTTTTCCTTCCAATGTCTTAGTGATTTAAATCTCGGTTCTGAATTTTCCAGGTGCTAACAACATAAACTGAATCCAATTCTGCTTATTTCTAAGAACACTGTGGGAGTTCAGTTTTTCCAGTTCCTGGAACTTTGTGATTCTTCAAAAAATTCTTAAAATTTTTTCTTTTCAAGAAAGAAAATCCGTTGCTAATGCTCAGGCTACAGGGAAAGTCAAGCCTCTATGGTTCAAGCACTCTAGAGAGAAATAAAAAGAAGCCAATTAGTGCTTCAGGCTTGTTGTTTGTATTTAATTGACATGATTCTTAAGCCGAATTCATGATTTCTACAGACCAAATTCAAAGGTTTGTGTTCTGTTTTTAAAATTTCAAAGGTTGCTTGTACTTCCAGGACTGTTAGAAGGGATTCAGAGGAGCAGATGATGCTTAGCTGTGACTGTTGACCTCTGAGTAACCCGACGTCTGTATCCGAAAGTGTCTTCTTGTGATATTTGAGTGGGTTTATGGTTTTCCATGAGTGATTTCTCCCCTTTCTGCTTCTAACTTAATGCCTTCAAGAATATTTCCGTTCTTCCTTTTTTTTAATTTTAAAGATGTAACGGACTTTAAATGGATTGTCATGCCAGTTTCCCTAGGCACAGTGATCCCATAAAGCTAAGAGACACATGATTAAATTAGGAGCTTAACTACACCTCAGTGTCAGGCTCTGAAAAAAATAACAGTAAATTACATAAAATGGTCAATATAATCTATACCACCCGATGCAGGATGTGACATTCTCAAGCAGTGTGCATTAACTTTTTAATGTAATCCACTGATTGCATTATAAATCACATATTTGTGTATCAGTGCTGAGAAAAGCCTATGCAAAAGGTCATCTACTCCAGGGCTTTTAAAAGGACTCTCTAATTGGTTTCTAATAAATTCACAGGCCATTTTGTGTGGTGCTTCCAGACTTATTTACAAGCCTCTTAAAATTAGCCTACACTTTGTTTGTTTTCTTTTTTTATTGTCCGTCATGATGTCTGCTTGCTTGAATATGCAGGGATACTCAATGGGCTTTTGAGAAGTGCTTTACTATTTTTGCAATTGTTTTGCTCATCACATGGGGTACATAAACCATACACTGAAACATACTGATTTAGGCTATTTCTTTTTATTTTTATTTATTTGTTTATTTTTATATATAGTGTTTTCAGTGTTCAGTCCTGATTTTGTCTGTAATGCTGTGATATTTACTAAAGTGCCACCAACAGGATTGCGAAAGCCCAGGATGTATCTTTCAGTATGGACTTTGTTCCCTCTCAGACTCAGCAGAGCTACAATCCTTTCTTCCATCTGGGTGTCTGGTGGTCAGCAGGGGGTGGAGGAAAGCATAGAGGAAAGGAAAAAGAAAAAAAACCTACATCATTTTAGTATTAGCAGTTACTAGCTTTTTGTCTGACCATAACCCAATATCATATCAGCAGCTGGACTCCTTTCCTTTCTTTTTCTTTTCATTTTTCAGTCCCCATTCTGAACCTATCCTTTCACATCAAAACGTGCAAACAGATGGGCAGCTCCAGAGAAAATTCTCCTGGGACTTCTCTAGGTCCCTGAAGTAGCCGCTTACATCTGACTCTTCCCACAGATGGCAGAGTGCAAAATCTCTGTCTCCGCAGAAGCTGTCAGGTGCAGTTTAAAGCTTCCAAAGTCACATCTCCCAGGTTTGTTCAGGGCTTTGCTGGCCAGCAGGTATTGCCCTTTTTATTCTTCAGTTTGTTCTGTCCTTTCACTCTCAGGGACTGTTACTTCATCATGTTAGGAGACGCCCAGTAAACCTTTAAAGGCACTCCCTGAAGTATTGCCTGTGCCTTTGTACTCCTAAGCCTGTGCAGAGAATCGTAAGCTTGTTATTAGTATAATGGTCCCAAGTGCAACAAAGGCTCCCACCTGCTCCTCAATGGAAGGGCAGCTTGGCTCCATAACAATTAGCATCAATTACGGCAGGCTTGGTGGGGAACTGCGTGCCCAGCCCTCTGTGGCTGCAGGTGCAAGATTATCCCCCTGACCTTTCACTCCCAGAGCCCCCTCTGATGATGGGAGCAGGAGGCAATCAGATGAGAGCCACATGCCTTTCAGTGTTTGTGGTGAGCATTAGCTATTCATGTAATTTCCAGAACACCAAGATTAGTTTCAGGAAAGTACACAGAGAGCAGGCTCCCTCTCGCTGGCTCAAGTTTGCCCTGCTGACTGCTCCCATGCTTATACATCCTCTCAGTCTTTGGTATCTGTGCTCTTGCTGCAGGAAACATAAATTCACGATAGCATCTGTGAAAGAAAACAAGGTTGTAATAATAATAATAGTAGTAGTAAAAAAAAAAAAAAGAAAGCCCCACAGCTGTCTGGCTGAGTGGCAGACAATGGCATGCATGTAATATGCTTGGATAGACTTCTCTATTTCATTGCTTCAGATTTAGGTGCAAATGTGATGCCAGACCCTGCTTTGGTTTCAGTGTGCACTGTTACAGCCACTTGTGAAGGCAAGCAGTACAAAGCCAGAAATATTGCAGGTAGTATAGGTAGCAACCTGTCATGACAGATCATTCTGAAGAGAGGCCAGCCAACTCTTTTTCTAACAAAACTGGTGAATTTACAAGGTAAATCATATCTGAACAGAGAGGGCACAATAACTTCCAAGTAACAAAGCAGCTTTTTTTTCTTTTGTTTAAACATTGTTCATTTTTGTAATGCCTTCAGAAAAGTAAGGGTAAACTTTCTTCCCATGGAGAAATGGTGCTTTTTATGCATTGAAAGTCCTACATATACTGAATATTTTATAAATTCAGTGTTTCTTTATCCACGTACAAAACTACATGCATACATTTATCACATTATTGTGATATTCACCATCATGTAGGAGAAAAGGATGGAGAAATCAAACAAATCAATTATAGATAGAAAGAAGAAGACTACTAAGTACTTTATCCAGAAGAGCAGTCCAGAGCAGAGCTGGGAATGATCCCAGAGTGGCACAGGTCTCGGAGCTGCTAAGGGAGAGAGGAACACTTGAGCATCTCAGTAAGTCCATCCCATAGAAAGAAAGAATAAAAATATCCCCCAGACCTGTCTTTTTGATTAAAAAGTAATTACATACTTGGAGAGCAGTCCATGGTGTCTATCTGTGTTTGGTTTTTTTAGAAAAAGTCTCTGACATTATACCTCTGGAAAAATAGGTTGCTTTATGAATAGCCAGAACTGAGACATTGGATATCATGTTGTCCATAGTTCCTTCATTTTTGCTGTGGAAATTTTACAGAGAAAATAGACTGACTTAGAAACTCTAAATGGTGAATTTGGCAATTGTGTTTTGAAATGTTTACATAATTTGCCCTACTGATGCTGCTACTTTAGGTTATATGGAGGATGACAGCAGCAAGGGATCAGGGTAAGTGAAAGAAACAGTGTTTGGTTTTGTTTTAGGCAAAAGACTACAGTCCTGACCATTTTATATATTTGTGACTTAGATATAGCCCTGACAATATAACAGTGTGAAAATAATGTTAGAGGAAAACCAGTAGTCTGGTAATTGAGCTGGATACTTTTAGTCATGTATTACACTGATGATATGTCATTCTTACATCACATAGGGGCATGGAATAATGTCTATCAATAATTCTGTTCTTCATCATGGAGGTTTGTCTTCTATATTTATTTAGAAATCATCACCATTGCTCACAGAAGGTGTGATTTCTTCAGCAGAGAGAAGGCATGGTAGATGTCACTAAAGGATAACTATTCAGTCCATATATTTTTACAGAGCAGGAGATACTGTGGGATTGCAATCACTTCAGAGTCACAAATGTTTTTAATGGCAGACACTGTAAGAACTTTAGATTAAAAAAAGCATAGATTTCATGCCAGCTGGAGTACTGCGTGTCAAAGGAAGGAAAACACATAAGGAAGCTTCTAGTTCAAACCTTCATGGTAACAAAAGAGTAATAAAAAGACTACTCTTTTCTCAACAGAAGAGACACATGAAGTGTCACAAATCTTCCTCGAAGCTAACAGAGTGACAGAAAGAAGGCCATATGTAAGGCCTGTGAAGGTCTTTTCTACTAAGATTTTGGTGGAGGGAGGAGGGGGGTGATTTGGTTCTATCCTGTACAGGAACTTTTAACAACAGAAGAGAGAGGTTTTCCACTGCTAAGTAATATAACAAGAAAAGATAGAGGGATCTTTTTTGTTATAAATATTATAGTCTCACTTGTAAAGGCATGCTGGCAAATTGAAAATAACTGTGTTGTGATGAGTCAGCTACTGGGAAACAGTAATAGTGACAGAAAGATATCTCTCATTGGAGGGGCTGCTCTCCTCCGAGCAGTGCCTGCAAGGATGCCAAAACCCCTTTTCCTGTGTGGACCTTGTCCCCTCCCAGCCAAAATAAGTAAGCAAGTAAATAAATAGATCCATCTATGAGGGGAGCATAGCTGTAAATACAACACAGACAAAGGCTAGTTGTTGAATTACTGCTCCAAGGACAAAGAGGGAATTGAAGGGAAGGGTAAGGGAGGGGAAATCCCTCCGTGTTTATGAGCACACATCAAAGAACCACTTCTAGAAATCTGAACGCTCAGATAGGAGGGTAGGAAACAAAGCCTTGATAGGAAACTTAAAACAATTCAGTAAACACCATTGTGCATACCCATTCAGTGGGTCTGAGTTACACATTTACAGAGGCATGGGGAGGTTATGTGGCAATACCCAGTATGTGTGAATACCTGTGTGGTAGATCCAGGAAGCATACTAAATCAGAACACATGTAACATCAACCTGTATGTGAAAATGTGTTTTTATGTTTCTCATTTTGCTAGAGATAAATCATGGCCCCATCTTTTCATTTACTAGAGGTCTGCTTAATTCATTTTAGTTAGAATTTTCTCAATTTTTATTTATACTAGGCATTGTGTAATTTTTTTTTACAGGAGATTAGTTAATTAAGGACTTCAGCATGTAATCTAGTGTAAACAATGTGTGTCATTGCAGAATATCACATAAACTCAGAAATATTAAAATTAATGGCAAAACAAAACCATTGATTTAACATGTCAGCTTTTTCCTGTGTATATGGTTTTATACACACCTACACATACCCTTATATATGTGTGATATTTCTCCAGCATGTATATAAACATACTTCCATTGCAGCTGTTTCTGCCACTGATCTTAATGAATTCAAAATGTCTTCTGCATCACGTTTATGTACTTAGAATAGAAAGGTAGCAGTGGAATTTTTTGTTATTATGTGCAAAATACCATACAAATGTCAAGGTAAACAGTTAACACTTTTAAGCTCGAAATGTTCGTGGGACTGTGAGTAAAACCTACAAATTGATGCTGTCTTTTTTTGGCTCTAATTAAGCGACACCTATGAATACAGGAGCACCTGGATCATATTATCTCTGCAAATATGACACTGGAGGACATGAGTCCTCCTGCTCAATAGAACATTAGTTTTACTCCCACTTATAGTCAACCTTTTGCTATATAGAATAATGCCAAAATTACACCTGGCATATATATAGTTTCCTTCTTTCACTTTGAGACCTGCAGATCGAGGTAGTTCAGGATTGAAATAAGACACTCTGGTTCCAGTTTCTGAAATCCATTCTTCAGCTGAGATGAAGGAAAGCTATTCATTAGTGACAAAAGAGCTGAATTTCATTGTTTTTCTTTGGTTCTGGTGTTATTAACTTTTTAAAGGTTTATTTGTTGTTGTTTTTAATCAAATTCATCCATTCCAGAAATATGTTTCATAACTAAAATAGTTCAAGAGCTTAAAAAATACCACTCTTCAATAAAATTACTGTCTTGTAACTATTTGCAAGACATATTTATTGCTCACCATGAAGAAAAATAATCAGAAGTCCAACTGCCTTTATTCAGTACAACTTAACTTATTCTGGATTCATAGGCATGTTTTATGGAAGTAGAAATTATGCTATTGCTATCCCTTCTAGTGTCTATGAACTTTTTGAAATTTTATTACTCCAGGTACTAAATCTAACCATTGTGAGAATGTAATCTTTGTCAATGCCCACAAGTGAAAAATATTGTCCTGTACAAGATGGAATTCCTTTCATCACTAGTGCCAGAGCTGCTTAAATTCTTGCCTTTTGAATGAAAGAGATGATACTAACACATTGACTACAGCTGATCCTCAAGTTTCGCTTCAAATTCTCAAAGCAGAACTCTATCTAAAACCACTACATTTGCCTGACTTTTGTCAGAAATCTATGAATCACTGCCTAGTATTGTGAAAATTGGTTTGAGTTCTTTTGAAAGCTTCTGGCCATTATAGTCGTTATAGTTTCCTTGTTCATTAATTCCATCTCCAAGCTGATTGTGGCCACAAGCCTGCTCAGAAGCAGCTCCTTTGCTGAGGTTATTACAAGTCAGGATAAGCTGTGGTCTGACCTTGCCATGTACTTCCTGTACCAAAAGGAAAGAAAAAGAAGGAACAAGTGCTCCCAGGACAAGAAATGAAAATTGTGACAGTGAGGAGTCACTTCTGAGCAAGGCAAAATGCTGATAGTAAGAACATGTTGCATCAAAAGCTATATCTAAATAGAATGTTTAGAATAATGTATTACTATTTTTTCAACATGAAAAGATGTTAGAATGGAATTCATGTCTTTGCACTGATATATCAAAAATAGCACACCAGAATTTAGAGCAAAATCTCTGAAAATGTGGCAATGTCCAATTTCCACGTAATTTACTTAGTTTTACCCATTTAATTACTGTTTATCTTGAGACATTTCCTTTATGAACATGCATAAAACCATAATCAAACTATAACCTTTCTGCTAATTTTGATACATAGATTTGGTCTATTCATCCATTTTGAAGTAGATTTCCAATATTTGAATTATTCCATTTTCTTTTTCAAACCCTCTGCAGCTTATCAACTCTGCTTTAAAATTATTCTAGTGCACACTGGAAGTGGAGATAGATGGTAATCTACCGATGCCCTCACTAGCCTGCCTGTAGTGTAAGAAGAGCATCCTCCTTTTGTTTGAGATTTCCTGCTTCCACAAATATATCCTATACAGATTTACTCAGTCTTATTCCCCTGGGAAGCCATTTTCAGTTAGTTATTGAGTCTTCAGCCTTTCTCTCCTTGCTTTCCAAAGTCAGACCATAAGTCAGTCACTTAAGAATCCAACTTATAATTCTCTGTCCTGACAGAAGTTTCTGATATTAAAATGTGTACAGTTTCCCATAGACTGCAAGGTACATGGCATTACTTGACAGTTTCTTTATGGAGATGCATGCCAAAAAAGGTGAGAGACATAGCATAAACTGAAATACCACAGGTTTGCACTGGATACAAGGAAGAAGATCACTGTGCAGATAGATAGGTGGAACAGGCTTACCAGAGAGGTAATGCATCCCTATCGTTAGGGATTTTTCAGTCCTCCCTCAATAGGGCCATGAGCCAGCTGGTCTGACTTCACAGCTGACCCTACCTGGGCAGAACATTGGACTAGAGACCTCTCGAGTGTCCTAACTTGAATTATCTTCTGATTTCAAGATAAAAATGCAAAATTTTCCAACAGAAGCTGAGATAGTCCGCATAAGCTTACACCCTTCCCTTGCCAGTCCTTGACCAAAGGAGGATTCAGTGTGGGAGAATGCTGGCCACAGGGAGCAGGAACAAGGCACTCTGCCACAGAGGCTCCTTGACAGGGACTGGCTCAGAAGTAAAAAGAAATTTTTCTAATCTTTCCAAAAGCATTTGGACTGTTGTATTCTATGGGGAAATGGACGTAAGAAAATTAACTGTTGTGTATTATACTAGACAGAGCACTGGAAACTTTGCCATGAATATTCATTAAAATTTGAACATGAATTTAATTCTGATCATGTTAATGACCCTGTCTTTTTAAAATTTGCCTAAAATAACTGTGTACATTCAGATGGAAACTTTTCAGTTTATAATTCCAGTTTGTATAAGTTACTTGCTTATAATTATATATTTACCTGAAGTGAAATGCAAATCAACGACAAATGAGCTTTAATGGTCTGAAGAGGCTTGTGTTTAGATATAAAAAAGAAGAGATGACAGGGAACATTGGCATTTCACATCTTGAAATATTATTGATAATAAAGAGATAGAAAAAGGGATTAGGACACTTGCAACAGTTAAGTATTTTCTATCATGTTCAATGTGTTGTGGCAGCAAGGTGTCCACAGTAAATTTCACTGTAGGAGAGATTTGTTTGCTTAAAAAGTGAAACACCAGCAAGGAAGAGAGCTTTTGATTTTAACAGCATTGAAAAGCTAATTGAAACAATGGTAACAAATGAGATGTGCCTGAAACTGGCCTTTAAAGGACCTTGTCAAATAGGTTGAGCTTAGAGGCTATGTTTATTGTGATAGGATAGACAAAAAGATGAAATACTCTAAGTTAAAGGTCTTGATTCCTTATTCTTTTTCCCACATTCACATCATTGACCTGAGTGAAGATAGCTTACATAAAATTAAACTAGTGGAGGAAGAGTGGACAGCCACAGCATCAATAAAGGGCAATTGGCACATCTCTGACAACACTGAGAAACTGGTCCTTAAATATTGACAGTATTACTACTACTCTGACTTTAATCTGTCTGTGCAAAGGTCTGGTGATAAAACCAGGTTCATGTCAAGCAGCCAGAGCTTGTGTCTGGCTGGTGTTACCTAACTATGTCTAATAGTTAGCTGGTAAGTTAGGTTCGTCTCACTGGACAAAGAATGCTATACATTTTAAGACAGTGGTGTTTCAAGCCAACTTCTGTGTGTCTGGCTTGGACATCAAATTCCCACTACATGCTGTACATGCTGTAATAGGAACGAAATGTCTTACTATGACATATTGCCACAGTTTAGTGCACTAAGTTAAAGGTAATGGTAATGTGTTTGTGAAACAGTGTGATTTCATTGTCCTTAATCCCTTTCTTTCCCCCGAAGCTTACTGCTCAACTTTATTTCAAAGTCAATTCAAATAGCTGCATGAGCATTACCAATGCCTCTATGCGAGCTATCTCTTGGGCAAACAACAAATAGTGAAGACAATTGGGAAGCAGAGCTGCCAGGAGAAGGCTGGACTGGTGCCCTCCACGGATGAGGTTAGGCTGTTGCACATGCACTGTTGGTATGCCCGGGGAGGGCTGGGATGCCAGAAGGGAGCACTTGTCGGCATGAGCCAGCGCAACATTCTAAAAAATCTTGGAAGCATTTAAGGCCCAGTAATTGGGCGTATTCTAGCTTGGTTTTCTTCCAAGTGGGTTCGTCTCCAACTCTTCCTAGCTTGGAAATATTAATGAATTATCCTTACTGCTGAGCAATGCATTTTCCACAGAGAGCTTTCCCAGTTGTTTTAATGCATTTGCTTCACATTCATCCACATAGGTTGGTTTTTATTTTTTCCCACTTTCAATGGCAAGTCTAGCAAACAAGCTTAGTATCTGCAAAATAAGAGTGCTAACTTCACAAATTATTTTAAAACACTATTCAAACTGGGGACTTAATTAAACTTGGCCAGACAGCTCATTTGTTTTTTTCATCTGTTTGCACAATGGAGGTGTATTGTTGTTTGTAGCCACATAAACCTTAAAACTAAACAGTGGGATATACACATGATAATGCCTCTTCCCTGATCCCTGACCTTAAGGAATGGAACTGGAGAAAATAAATAGATTAAGTTTTTTACTGTTTTCAGGATTCTTGTGTCAGATGTTATGCTCGTGAAATATCTGACACAAGACAGAAATATTTCTGTGTGGCTAACGCTAACAATGCATCATAAGTTTTGGATGGTAGGAAGTGAATGATAAGCTTAGCATGAGAGAAATACAGACCAAAAGGAATCTCTGAAGAAATGCCAAGGCATTTTGAACAAATCAATGGAATATTTTAACTTTATTGACAGTTTTTAAAAATAAATAATTGAAACTTTATTTTATTAAATTATCAGTGACAAATTAGTCACTATGTCTAATCAGTATCTGCTAAGGGATGCTTTTCTCCTTTGAATCTCCCCTTTAGACTCCTCTTTGCCACATCTTCAGGTACAAAATGCCTGTAGACAGAGACAGAAGTAGCCTTATGCTACCTCTAAGTGGCTAGCTTTCCATCTCAGTTTAACACTCAATTTCATCATTCACATTTGTGATTATTGTAGTAACAGTGAATCCAACAGGCAACCAATTTACCAAATGCTTTCCAATAAATGCCTGAAGTTCATTGATCAGGTTTTCAGTTAATAACTACTAGTGATTATTCTTAGGATTTAATTCAGGAATCTCATTTGAGGTGCCTTACAGGAGCCCAAATTACAGAAAATGTGAATTCTTGCAAAAGAATTTTATAAAGCAGAATGCTTACAACATCACTAAATTAAAACAACATTTAGGTGTCTAAATGACATACAATAATTTTGTTACACATGGAAACCCAAGCCACATGAAAAAAAATCTGCAATGCTTAGCCTAGTTGTCAAGGATTATAAAAGTGAAGCACCTGACCCAATCATGGGGATTTAAAGCCTGTAGGTCCCTCTAGAAAGCTGGAGAAGATTTGTACATGTGAAAGTTAATACACTTAGAAAGCTAACAGGAAATCTAAGGACTGCATCTGAATTACTTCCTCCTGACAGGTACTAGGTAGCCAAACCATTAGGTGAGTTCTTCTACACGAAGACCCATGTCACAGGATCTATTCCTGAAGTGTGGTGCCAGACTGAGCAGTGCACATCCTTCTGAAAATGGCAGCTGTGGAAAAAAATTTTTACAGCTTGGGCAATAGCCTAGTTATTGGGTCACTTGCAGTGAAAATGGAATAGCTCTTTTAATTTCCCTCCTCACCCTAAATCATATGAAACATATTTTTTCTATCACATAGAAGACTGACCTCATAAGTCAGTATGGGGGGTTAGAGTATTTTAGGAGCTAAAATCAGCATTTCTACAGATGAAGGGACATTTACTAACTAATTCAGTGCCAACATCATTGGACTTAAACTAGTGTAATGGGAAAATCTGAGCAAAGCATATATTATAGGAAAAGCAACGATTGCAGGTTGTCATTTGCTTTTATTTTTATTTCAGAATAGGAAAAGGGTTAAAAATAATAGATTCAGCATGTTCTTAGCCAGAAAGGAAAAAAAAAAAGTGATATGTGTCAGCATCATGTGGTAGGAAACTTTAAAGCAAAAAAAGTGGCAAGTTTCTGCTCATCTGGGAAGGAGAAGGAAAAGAAGTACTGTCATATCAGCAATTGCCAGCAGTATTTTTAAAATGCCATTATGGCAATGTTTTTCTTCTGCAAGCTCATCTGTGGGAAGACTGGTTAAATAAAAGAAAAAAAAATTAAAAAAAAAGTCAACTTGTCTGAGAAAGTGGAAGCAGTAAAGCCTGACAGGCATGCTACCATCAAAAGGTCAGAAGTTCAGATCTTGCTCTTGTTTGATTATTTCCAATCCACCCCTATACAGAAAGAATGGCAGCTTTCAAAGAGAAAATGAGTGAACTGAAGATTGATAATTCCCAACATGATTCCAAGTTGGAGAGCAAATAAATTCATCAGATAAAAATGATTTCACAATGACAATTCTTTTAAGTTATTACTCTGAGAGCTCCAGACTGTGTTAGTGTCTGGCTCCTGAATTTTTCCAGTAAGCACCTTTTCTCTCCTGTTTTACTTTCCCTTTGAACTGTTAATTAATCATTTTGAGCTCTCCTGAATTTATTGTCCATCTTCGACATATGCCTCTTTCAATTAGGTGGAATGGCAAGGTGGGCTTCAAATAAAAACATGAAATCAACTACAAGCAGCACTGTAATTAGCGGCAGAGCTGGACTGCTCACTACAGCCCCTTGCCTCTCTATGTTGAAGCTATGTTTGATACAAGACATAAAGATTAGAAGTAGGTCATAGGGTATCTTATGAATAGTTAATAACTATTTAGCTACTGTCTTAAGTAGCTGTTGGGAAAGGGCAGGGGGAGGGGAGCAACCACAGTCTATAGCAGAAAATAATCCTTTGCCTCAGATGGTTCCAAATGGGCCAATGGACAGGAGCCCACTTAGAAGGGTAATTTTTAAAGGAATGCATTTCTAAAAAATTCAAAATGGGACTCCCTTGACTGAACAGTAGTTAAGAAAAGTACCTTTTCTATGTCCAAAACACAGGAAAAAGAAAAGCAGGAATATACTTGCTTTCTGGAAAAGTTAACACTGAAACCATTAATGTTACAGACATTATTTAGTGGTCTGTTCAATTAATGACTAACGCAAAGAATGAAGTTAGAAATATGACTGCACTACTGTTTTGCAAAAGAGTAATTTCAAAAATAATCTGTCATGTGCCGTAAACATTCATCACACTTTCCTTTGACTGTTGTATTTTAAATTAGTGATTAACAATACTAATGCAACTGAACATAGATGCAATACATGCAATAGGACTAGACACTAAATTCCGTATTATACTCCTGCCTCTGCCACAGATTTCTCAGTCCTCTGACAAGCCATACACTGGACATGAAGGAATTTTATTGCTAAATATACAGAAGAGAAACCAGTACTATGTATAATGGTGCACAAGCAAACTGTGTAAAAATTTTAAAAACGAGCTGTCTATAACTGAAATTACAATTGGAAAGGGTCTGTAAAGCAGAAAAAGCCGTTTGCTAAAGTAAGACTGAAGTTCCTAATGAATCATGCAGCTAAGTTTCTTCAGAATTTTTGCATGATGTCCAGAAGTTATCAAGTTGTAAGTCAAGTCATGGTGTAATTTAAAACCAAGTTTACTCTGCAGTAATTTCCTTGATTACCTATGTCCTGAGTTTCTCCATCTGTAAAGCAAGTATTGCAAAATTTAACTCCCTACTTTGCAAGCTTAAGGATTACTTAACTGTGAAGATATTAAATGCTGAATCAGTCCAAGTGGTAAACTCTCCTCGTAACATTTGTTAAGAGCTGCAAAAGCAGTTGGACTTCCTCCCTTCACATACATAACTCATATGTATCTGTGTTGGAAAGCTACACTGAGACTAAGGGGAAAGGTTCTTCTCCATGTAGCTATAGGGACACAACAGACTCAATCTATAATCCCCCTCTCAGCTCTAGGGAATGAAGCAGAAAATCTGCAGCTGATTAGAAGTCTTTTTTTACACATATTTTGGCCAAAGCCAGTATCTTATCCAGCTTTTCCCCTAAGCATACTTCCATCCTAAACAAAGGGAAAAAAACTCTGATGAGGATCAGACTCTGTTGTAAAAATTCTTCTATTTTGTTCCAATGAATATCACATTGATTTTACTGTCTTATGTCTCCGCACTTAGAGAAACAGAAATTTCCCCTAGGTATCATTGTTATCATCCTCTCTTATGAAGTCTTTGTCAATAACTGCACTATATTTTTCCTAATGTAACATGACACTATTAACTTTTTAGGATGAAATGAAGAGAATGCCCGAAGAGATACTGTATATTTCTAGAAGATATTAAAATTGCTGCTGAATTACAGATATAACCATTCAGTTAATTATCTTAGTGAAAATAATAGCTCTAAATATTCTCTCTTTTAGACAAGAGAAAACCAGCAGTTGTTACATGAAATCAAGAAAATTGCACATTTGCAAAATCACTGTGAAATAAATGCCACTTAGAATAGGCATAAAAGACTATTGTTTCTGGGTTTTTGTTAGTGAGCTTGGGTTGGGTTTGGGCTTTGGTCAACTGGGTGTTTTGGAGAAGAGGCAGACAAGGGAGGATATGACAAATGTTTTGAAACTGTGGAGATGGTGATGAGCCCCATGATACAAAACATGGTAGGAGCTTTCACAGCACAAAGGCACTTAGAGAAATGGTAAGAACAATACCTCTTCCCACTACAGGTAGTGAAACTCTGGAGAATGGGGCTTGCCACAGGCAGCTGATGGAGGCAGGCAAGACCAGCACATTCAAACAAGTGCTGTGAAAACATGGATGTTAAAAGGATGAGGCAGGAGCATATGATCCTTGAAACATCAGACATTGATGTTAAGAGAGTGCCAGGCAGCAGACTGCAGAAAGCAACCAGACTTCCATGGTTTCCTGAACAACAGCTCCTATTGCCACTGCCAGATATAGAGTACTGTCCTAGAGATAGGTCGATCATCTCCACTGGTGATTTCTTAAGTTCTTCTGTTCTTAAAAACATTTCACTTCTTCCATTAATAAACAAGATTCTGTGGAAAAGGTGGGAAAACAAAGCTGCATTTAGATATTGTGACGTGACAAACAAGATAAAGGGAAACTGAGTATGCAAAAACATCACAAGCATTTCTGATTTAGCTTCACTCTCGTATAGATGTCTATGGCATTTGACCACAAAATTACAACACAACCCTCTGACATAGTAAGAGTTTGTGTTCCTTGCCATATTTTACCTGTTAATATGCAGGTGTTAGCTACAGCATACTCTTTTATATGAGAGGGAAGGAGAGGCCAGACAGCAGAAACAGCTGCAAAGGCAGCCAAAACTCAGTGTGCTGGGTGGTGTCTATAACACAGCAGCCTCATTTCCTTCCCATCAGCCTCAAGACACACAGCCTCCCCCATTGACTCTGGAAGCACTTAAAACTCCCAAGTACGTCTTATCATTCCCAGTCATGTTGATTTTGCATGACTAACCAGTAGAGGAAGATTCAACAACCACCTTTGGCCAGTTCTGATGCTGTCTGCATTGTTATTTTGTCTCTCTCTGTCTTAAATCAGGATCATAGTCCTTTGATAATCTACTCTGTCCCAGGGCTAAAGCAGCACTGCATGGGTCCTTGGGCAAGTGCTATACCATAGGAATGTGAATGAATTTTACCTTCCTTCCCTTCTCTCTTCTGACATTTAAAACAGGAAATTCAGCCTGCAAGGATTCAGTGTCTCACCTCCATACATGCCAGAATATTCTCACGTGTTGAGTTTGAGCTCTGCAAGACTGCCAAGTTCAACCTTGTCAGTGCTAACAGACACAAATGTTATACTTGCCAGAATTCAGACCTTTACTCCAGAGTGAAATTTCAGCATTTCCATCAACAAGCACCAACCTAGCCATAAAAATGATGAAATTCACTATTTATTTATTTATTTAGTTATTTAGTTATTTATTTTAGTGGATTTGTCCCAGGCTGGACATTGTCAAGAAAATGAAAGGATTTTGGAAGGGAAGAGCATAATATGTTAATGAAGCATAAACAGATAGGAAAAGGGGGATTGAGTGAAATAGATGCCCTCCCTGCTTGTAATCTCATGAATATATTTGAAGCTTCAAATATTTTACTGCCTTGTTTCAGACCTGATTAGCGATTGGGTTGGCAAGAATACGCATTCTCAGAGGTAGATGAATAAATGGAATAGGGATTCAACTTGTTCTCCAACAGTTTACAATAGCGTAGCAAAACCTCCTTTGCCTCCCTGCAGCTTTTTCTGATTCAGGTTCTGCCATCTACCCTAGCATTTCATTCTTATTGTGACAGTGTGGAAGGGAGGGCTGAGAGATCAACATGTCAACAAGGGAGTGTCTTGAACGTTTCTTGTAATGGGGGAAAAACTCTGCTCTTTCATTTGTGCTAGAAAGAGAAATAAAAAATGGCCTGAGCAAAATTGCTGGAACATGTGACAGCCTGTACAGAAGTGAAATGTGCAATAACATACCTGTTATTTTCTCCAGAAAAAAATGTCTTGCTAGCATCAGCGCAGAAGAAATTCACAACCAAAATAAAATGGCAGAGTACCTGATAGTGCTTCAGCGCTTAAGGCTGTTGTAAATTTTTTATTAGAGATGTCTATGCATCCCAAAGGTCAAAGCCATTTCCAGTGACTTAGCTGTCATGAGTATATGGTGGCTCTCAGGTTTGCCCAGGAACAGTGGAAAGTCCAGTCACTGAGTAACTCTGTAGTGTGTGTTGTTACTACCACTTCAGTCTTTCAAAACTTATGTTAAAGGATGCCTTACTTTAAAAATTTTCCTATATGGTGGTCATATACAAAGAACTGGCATGCCCCTCAGTGACAGTCAGTTGTCATCTCACCTTGCTGTCGCAATAGGTCACGCTGGTTTTATTTGTGGCAGGTGTTATTTTATTCAAGAAACATTTGAACCTATTTGTTCCCATACTGGCAAGAGCTCTCCAAGAAGACTGTTGGATTAAGGTTTCAATATCTACTGATGAAAACCATACGTCTGCAAAGCAAGCAAAAGTGATTTCTTATCGTATTTGAAGTCTTTAATAGTGGACTGGAGAGGATGCCAATTCGAAGAAGAAAGGTAGCAAGAATGCTGTTGTTTGTTTACTAGATAACTGAGGGACCACACACGTATATGACACACAAAGATAACAAAGTGAACCAAGCCAAAGTTAACTTAAACTTCCAAATGAAACTCGGCATATAAGAAACCCACTCTAGCATTTTGCCTTTAATATAGCCATATTTTGCTGATTTCTTGGAGTTCAACACTTCAAACTGCAAAATACTTCCTGAAAGTCACCTATTCTCAGCTTCTACAGAGCATGCCTTGACTTTGTGTCCCTTGAAAATCCCAGCACCTCAAGGGGTCAGAACCTTTATCCCAAAAATAAATTTAGTCTGGAAGTTCAGCTCTTTGCTATGGAGTCGGAAGTATCACAGTTTTAGATTGGTGGGCAATATTTCATTAAGGAAGATATTCCAGGATTTGTTGTTGCTGTTGTTTGTTTGTTTTATCTTTCTTTTAAAAATTCCAAAGCCCTGTTATGAAGTCTGCAAGATCCTGTGAATAGAAGCTGTACATGATGAGAAGCAGAAAGTTAAAAGACTATCTAATAAACCCCAAAGTAAAATTGAGTTGTATTCACTTTAAGGTTATCCGCAGATTCCACTACTGAACAAGAATTTCTCAGGAAATTGTAAATATAAAAGCCACACATTTGTGATGATTTTAAGAACACATGTGCGCTGTCATGAAAGAGAATCATTCCATCTTCATGGAGTCAGAGACTTTAAAGACCAGAATTTACTTCCTGAAAAACACAAGCCAGAAGACTTCACCCAATATATTTTGTACATGGTATTTCCTTTCTTTAAATGAATTGCCAGTAGTATTAACTTGATAGAGTGATTAGAATAGTTTCCGTAGACAGTTTTAGGGAATGCCATTCTTTGAATGAATATGTACACAATTGGTCAAGCTCTTCTCTGGTGGACCTGCACTGAACTGAAATTACAGATGGCACTCAGCTGCCCCAGTGGTATGTGCTGGGAAAAAGGACACCAATACAGCATGATTTGTTAGCACCTATACCCAGGTAAACATAAGGCTTGCCTTGAAGCATCAAGCTCATACTGGCAGGAATGTGTCTTTCACATTAACATTATTTTCCCTTTAAGTGTGGAATCAAGGGCTTGTGAAGCAAACAAGGTGACAAACAGAAACAAACCAAGACCATATATTTGTGAGTCAGTGGTCAGCATATCAAACGGCAGACAGGTGAGGAAGAGAGCATGCCATGCAACAGACTGAACTAGTTCAGAGAGCAGGAAGCAGGGCTGTTTGTCTTAAAATCTTAAAATCTTTTCTGTCTTAGAAAAGATTCTCTGGGCCATATCTATAAAAGCAGGGTTTTTTTCCCCCCAGATTATATGTACTCTGTCAGTTTTCTAGGTTTTATTTTGTTCATGGACAGTTTGCATATTTCAAATTGTAACATCTCCAGTACAGTGGCACTTGGAATACATCCTTCCTTTGCTCACTTGCTGCTTTAATTACCAGTCTCTTTGTAAAATGGAAGGTTCCTTTCCTCAGCTGTCAGCAGACTGAATTGGTACAGCCTGATTTTCCCTGCTTTTCAACAAGACATAGCCCGTGGTAGAGCTCAGCAGTTGTCTGGAAATGGCTACAACTCTTCATGTTTTTCAAGACCTGATGTAAATCTCAGCTGGAAAGGATCCAGGAAAAACAAATGTCACTGTACAAACATGTAAAGGCTGCACACTATACATACTATCCAATGCATCCAATATCTGTGGGCCTAATATTATACTCCCAAAATTCAGTGGAGGTATTCAATGGCCTTCACAGTTTCACAAACAGATCCCTCCCTCATCTCATGATCTGGATTCATTACTGCTTTGCCAGAGTCATGTGCAGTGTGATAATGTGCACCCTGGGTGCAGGGAGAGCCAAGTGATAAGGATGGCAGCTAGGAACACTGCTTCTTCCCTACCAGTGCCTTTGCACACACTCAGAGCAGAGAAGCCATCTATCTTCCCCTCGAGATTTCCATGCTCCCTCCTTTAAAAGGTAATAAACTATCCCCTGGCCCAAGAAGAAGAAGAAAAAGGGGGGTGGGGGTGGTAAAAAAGGCCTTAATTAGCTAGATATTTGGATTAACTACTCCATGAGCTGGGATGAACAGTTTGTTATTTTTATAGCTGGCTTTTTGTCTAGGGAAAAGAGAGTCAAAGCATATTGTAAGAAGCAGTTGTGGTCGCCTTGAGGGGAAGGCACAAGAGGAATCATCATGTGTCTTATTTCCATGTTGTCTCAGAGAAAGGTCAAATGTCATGATTTGTTTTGAGACAAAAATCATATGGAGAGGTGAATAAATTATTATCTTACTTTCTTTCTCCTTGCTCTCATTTCCTGCCCTGGATTGGAGGTGGATCAGCTGAGCCATAGCACACCCAGCACAGACACTACAACATTCATCTTGGTGGGGATGAGATGTTTATGTTAATGCAGAAAATGTGCTGTTCATTTAACTCAGACACAGCCATATGACCTTCAGATGGCAATATCATGATCAGCTTTGACACAGGAACAGAAATGATCAGACAGATGTAAAAATCCAACAAAGTTCTTTTAAAAGAGAACATTCCTTCTGTAGAGTTTTATTGACTGTCCACAGTTTGCAGCTGCAAAATAGTTCAGTTTCAAAATGTTTCTGATAGCTGTAGGTGGGATGACTTCCAGCCAATATCTGATTAAATTGCTTGGTACATTTTAAGACAACTAAAATCAGCTGTAACACAGAAAGTATAAAAGCTTTGTTCTTTGTAAAAAAAAGTAATTAATTAAATGGCTGTATTCATTTCTATCTGAAGAGTGTTAAGAAGTCTCCTTATGAATCAGAACATTTTCTGAAATAAGAAAAGATATCAGCCATCTAAGGGAACTAGGAACTGATAGTAATTATAATTATCTTATAGTGCAATGCTTTAGTGCTTTTCTAGTATATATTAATATGATACTCTGAAGCGCAACTCATCATTCTGAAATGAAAAAAGAAAATGCAGCAACAGAGAACTGAAGCAACAATTTGCATTTTGTTTAAGTGAGCACCCATTTAATCATGCATATATATCTATTAAAATATATGCGTATATTTATGTATTTATACAATCACTATATTGAGAAAGCAGGCATACAAGTATACAGTGGTTCAAATGGTAAATTATGGGTGAAAGTTCAGCACCAAAATGTACCTCATTTGCTTTGCTTACACAGATTGGGTGAACAGAAATAGGTGTACTTGGCATTGTAATGCTTTTTGTAAGTATAACTGCTAAGAACAGGAGTTGTATACAGGGTCTCAGCAGACTTACCTTTGCTCTTTTCTGGATTCCCACTCTGCAAGGGTTACTTGCCAAATTCTCTGCTGTATCTGCCAGGCAACAATGTAGACCTAGAAGATTCTATATTTCCTCCTGGAAGGAATTGGACCTTTCCTGACAGCTCTTGATCATCTTCATTTAAGCTCACAGTTGCCAACATTTTGACATTGAAACTCCAGCTTTAAATCATGTCAAGTGCAGCCTCCTTGGCTTTAGTAATTAACATTCCAGCCTCATTTTTTGGTAGTTTGTTTTGTGTTTTGGTTTTTTTTTTTTTCCCCAACTTGAATGCAATTAATATGATGAACTGTCTTCTGTTCTGGCTGTACATATTCTCAGGGTACATCATAAGGGACATCTGCAGGAGGTGAGCAGAACTCAGTTTTGAATTCAGGCTCTGTGTAAACTCAGGCAGGATGTTGCTGTTTTGGTAACAGGCAGTTCATAGCTGAAATCATAAACAAAGCTTTCTCTATTAAGTGAAAATCAAGGAAAGCAATAGTGAGAGCTAGTATATCCTTGTATTTTATATACATATCCTCAGAAACTGGCCCTCAAATTTAGAGAAATTTAACGTAACTGTTATATATAAAAATATATACGTATATATATTTAGCCTAGTGGTTGAATGTCGTAAACAGAAAGTACATCTGACTCTAGTCAGCTGAAGTCCCAAGAGACAAGGATGACAGATTTAAGCAAAACCTAAAAGTTATTGGGGCAGAAAGTTCTGCCCACAGTACTCCAATGGAGCAGTGTTTCTTTAAAGACAGGCTGCCCTCTGCACACTGCAGGAATTCCTGGTTGCTCCCACCTTAAATGACAAAAGGCTTTGTTTAAGGTAGTGCCTTCACTCATCATTGGTGTTGCAACCCTTTTCAAAAACACCTGACTTCCAGGTAGGCTGGATGCTTAAAGCTTTTCTTGCCACTCTCAATACTCATTTTTCTCAACTGACAAAAAGCAGTGGTGTCCTGTCGCTACATCAAGTCAGGTGCAGCACAGCCTCAGAAGTGTGAAATGCCCTCTTCAGCACTATGCAGGTGGCAAACCTGGCCACAGATACTCACTGCTTCATGGCTTCTGTCAGCTGTTAGACATTGCAACAGTAATGCCTGCCCGCAAGGTGTCAAAGAAAATAACATGTTTACTTTTCTATCTGCTCTCCTAAGACAGCCCTACTGTAGCTATCAGGAGTCTCACAGTAAGGGAAAAAAATGACAGCATTAAGGAGTTAAAAACCAAGAAGATATTAATGTGTGAGCATTTTAAGAATTCTCTGCCTGTTTTATAGTCCACCAAATAATAGCATAATACAGAGGAAATGTAGCTGGGGTTAGGCTTCTTATGGTTTCATTAAAACTGCAAGTGTGTGGCATTTCTGTGGATTAGAGAGCTACTCTTTATTGGGCAAGCAGTGCTCTCAGCTGAGGTACAACAGCAGCAGCAGCAGCACTACCATTATCACAAATTATGGACCTAGAGTTCTTGAAATCTTATTAGACTTGACACTGGCAGCTCAATCCCTAACTAGGGCCAGTAATGAGAACCTCTGTTCCTATCGGAAATTTATACCTTTCCCCTGCAATAGACAAGCAGGGGCAGAGGCTTCAAGAAATTAACTGAAAACAGAACTGTAACTAATCTGTTTATCTAATTTTTACCAGATGTGGTAAGGTAATCCTACAGAAGGAATCAAATGAAATCAACACAAGCACCACTGCTTCACTGAACTTTGGGGATTGTTGAGCATAGAAGTAAGTGTTCAGAGGCCAGAAAAAAGGGGTAGTAGATTGTAAACCTTTTTCCCTGTTATGAGCAGGGTAATGAAGTGAGACTACCTAGTTTTGCCCAAACTGTTCTTTTTTACTTACCTTGCTGGGCAATCTTACAATATGAGATCAGACCACATGTTTGGTGCTGCACAGGGCAATTTGCTGGATGTACAATGTACAATTATACATTTCAGAATATGAAATGATGTATGAAATAAAATATCACAGTCCACTGCACTGAGAACAGAGGGAGTGCTGCACAGTCAGTGGTAGTGGCATTGACAGATTGAAGAATCCAGTTCAGTGCAACTTGTATTGAGTTCTTCAGCTCCTACAAATCACACAGAAAATCTTCTCTGACTAAACCCTCCTGGATTTTTTAATTAATTTTTTTTTTAAGCAAAAGAAGCTTAGCAGACAGAATAGCTGATTGTCATACTTTTATTCTGAAAAAAGGTTTCTCCTCCCCAGAACCATTGCAAAGAATGTTAAATGCCTCACCCTAATGCTGTATTTGAACAACATGTTCTGATTATATATTGCTCTTCAACATTAAATCAGCATGATGATTTTCACTTTCCGTGTCCTCTTCATTACCTCTTAGCTTTCCAGAAGTTTGTTGGCAAACTTCATATCCCCTCCTGTCCTGCCAGAATTAAGCCATACCTGCTGCTGTAGAACTGGGAGAGAAGAGAAAACAGACTATGAAACGTGCTGTTGATAGACAGGGTGGGGGTATTTGAATCCACAGAATCAACTGCCACAAACTGGTTATGCTGGACAAAGGATTTTATTTCATCCAGGCTATTAAAATTGAAGAGTGAATAAGTGGCTGATAATAAAAAATTCCCATTTGTGCAGGGTTTTTTAATTATTCTGGAATTGAAAAGCATGTATGAAGAGTGTGTTTAGATCCATATTCCAAATCACTTTAGCTAAACAGCTGTGGCTTTTTAAAAGTCACTGCTTTTGCCTTTTTTATTCCTATCATCACCTGTCACATCCTTCTATCACTTTGCCAACACCTGACAGAAGTGTACCAAACAAAAGTTATAAATATGTTTAAAGACATGAAAGAGCTTCTTTAGAAAAGATGTAAAATGGGATTAGCCTGTAAAATTATTTTATTATTATCAGTCTGGTAGATACCAGCAGACTGGTAGAATACTATTAAAGAATTGTGTCCATCTTGTCTCGTGCAATAACATTTTTCTCATCTTCACTCACACAAATTCCAGTATTCTATCACCAATTATTTTTCCAGGTGCAAGATAACAATTAAAACAAAATATGTGTACCTTAAAGTACGAGTATGTCATATTTGTTGCATAAAATTTCCTGTTTAGTGTATGAGAAAAAAATACTCAGCTGCAGATCTGACTTGAAGCATGGGATTTTATTTGCATGGCTAGGTAATTTTTTTGCTAAACAGAAAATAACTGAAAACGAAATCTTGTTTAGGAATAATATTTGAAAGACAAATTAATAGGTAATTCTAGCAGTAGGAAAAACAAAAACAAGGTCATTAATAGTGCTAAAATTTTTCTTGACAGGTTAACAAACATTTTTATTTTGGAAATGTTTGAGGTCACTTTCACTATATAACCTGAGGTAAAAGCAAATTTTCTTTAAATGACTTTCCCTACCTGTCATTTTTTACATTACAGAAGTGTATTGCTTTTTTTATCTCAGATAAAGATAGAATAAATAAGAAGAGATATTGTACTATAGGCACCATTTGCTCAGAGATAACTGCAATAACATGATTTTTTGTAAGTGTAGACTAATTTTATTGCCAGTAACAACATTAGTGGTTATTCATGCTAAGATAAGGGCAATAAAAATCTAGTGATCCAGGATGTATGATTGACAAAAAGATCACGAAGGAATTTCCCTCTTGCTTACTTATATTTCACATTATATAAATGGTCATACACACTGTAGGACTTTGGAAGCTGTTTCTGAAACGCTGAGTCTGATTTATTGCCAAAGGCAAGATGCCAGACTGGATACATCAGGGATCTTGTCTGCTAAGAAATGCTTTGGGGTTTTTTTAAGAGACTGTCCATATGTGCATTCATACCATAAGCATATGTCTACTTCTCTGAGTTGAAGACTTCTCAGTTTTAGCAGTATCCACACGATCAGTATCCCTACCTGTCCTGTCTCTACCTGACATAAATTGACTGAGGCTGCTTCTGCTTGCTCAGGAGCAATTTGTGGATAGGTTCTGAACAGCCACCTTAGCAATTTAGCCTTATCTTTCAATCTAATTGCTCCCTTTTGTGATTTGTATGTCCTGCTTTTCTGAATGCCATTTATTTGTTAAATACTGAATTTTACTTTGCCTCCTTTCTCTACCCACCTGTAAGCAGGAATTTTCTTTGATTTTTCTATTCTTACCAACTGTTGCAGCTTGTTCACAGTTACGAGGAGACGTCTTCCTTGAAGCCGGTTATAGCCCTTTTTCCAATGGACGTATAATTGGGCTTCAAGTATAGGCCAGGCAGATGTGGTGCTCACCACTTCAGAAGTACGTACTCCATCACTTAGAGATTCTGCACTGCAGGTATCTAAATTTGGGTGGGGAAAGACCCATCTATGGTGTCTATTTGCCTACCTGGAGCCTCAGAAAAAGTCATGCTTTCAGTATGCCTAGCATTTGCAACAACAGTGGGCTCCTGATGACCTGGTTGGGATCCCTTAGGTAAATATTTTCCATTGCATTTCTTTCGTGGGCCCTTAAAAGAAGATTAAGGAAGGGCTTTCCCAGGATAGCTGTAATTTCTCTACCCAGACAAGATGGTTGTAACTGCATGCCCCATTCTTCTTTCAAAGTGTGGAAGTCCTACACCCTGTCACATCTGGACCAACATATCCCATAAGAAATACTTTGTGTATCATTAGGATCCCCCTTTGAAAAAGAAGACTGCATGCGTGTGTGTATGTGTGCATGTAGATGCCTGTGTGTGTGTATGCCATTTCTTCAGGGTGTTCTTATTTATTTCTGGGGTTTCAAACTTTTGTCTTTAAATTGAAAAGTGATGAGGAAGTACCCAAAGAGGGTGGGGAGCTCATTACAAATGGAGAATGACATCCCATTTATCCTTCAATGAGATATGGAAGGTGAAGGAGGAAGTGGTACTTCAGCTAGCATTCAATAAAAACAAGGGAAAAAGGTGGCAAGGCTGTGCCTCAATATTCTATTGAATCCTAATTGCAATTATGCTTGTTGTAATACAGCTGCCATGTTTCTAAAACATAGCATATGCTGTGTATGTGTTCATGTCCAGGAAATGAGTTCTAGCACCTATGTTAGGTTCTGTTCATATAGAAATGAGACATCCTACTTTTCTTCCCAGATTTTGTGTTGAAAAAAGAAAAAAAAAAAGAAGATGTGTCAAGGGAAGCCTAGACATATGGTAACCTTAGCTCTCAGAGACACTGTATTCCAGTGAGGCCAAGATTGGCTGTGCATAGATTTTTTCACTCCTACTGTAAAACTAATGTTATTTTTTTTTTTTTAGCCAGTGATGTTAATAATCCAGTAATATTTTGTCAATCACCTACCTTTATTTCTAGTTTGGTTTTTTTCTTTTAGTCAAATCCTTAACCAACATATTCTGAATATGCATAAACTAAATTGCACAAATATTCATGTGTATTTTGCTACAATTCCTAGATGCATAGATTGGTTAGGTGTTTTGTTTTATTTTTTTTAATCACAGCCAATCTCAAAGGTGAAATGACCTCTTTACTTTGGAACAATTCACTATGAGTGTTAAGGAGGATTGTTTATGTGGTTTAAGTAAATTACTGAGAATTGTAAATCTCTAGATAAACCTCATTTTCCTTTGGCCTTCCAAAATGCATTATCCAAGGATGCTTTCCAAAAATTCATTATGGTTTTAATTCAATCCAGTCCTACTAGAGCTGCACATTTCTTTGATGAATTGTTGTTTGCATTAGCTAACAAAGCCAAGTCATTCTTCAGGCAGTTGTTGAAACCCTTTTCACAGAGTCAGAACATGGAGTCAATATTCATTTAACGTGGATCTGTAGGAACAAGACGCTGAGCAAATGTTATTGTGATGGCACTTTCTTTTTAAACAAGTGCAGAG
The DNA here is from genome assembly GCF_000696875.1 of Nestor notabilis. Lineage (NCBI taxonomy): Eukaryota > Metazoa > Chordata > Aves > Psittaciformes > Psittacidae > Nestor > Nestor notabilis. Next base: position 25,692 of record NW_009923237.1, read on the forward strand.
AAAATAACACTTCACAGTTCTACTTCTTCATACAATTATATAGTAATACAGTGGTCTGTTCACTCATGGATTTGAAAAATCCGGATTAAATTGTCTCCTCTGCATTTGGGAATTTATATCTCCTATATTCCAGGTGCCTATACAAGCTACTGGAGCATTCTGGCTCAATGCCAGAATATAAAAATATTTTCAAGTTTCTACATTGCATGGAAAATAATTCTGAAGTAATTAGGGCAGGAATAAAGAGCACAAGTTGAAGCAGGACATCCTAGTTGAATAATTAGAAGAACTTGCTCAGAAGAAAGAAAAATCTTGATTCCCAGCTCTATTTAAGCCAAGGTGAGGTTTCCTCACGGCTATTAGTATGGGATATATAAAGTGGTTTGGAATAGAAACTGGTTTATAGGGTGCTCCTATAAACAGAACTTCTTCATCTTTAGAGAAGAGATTCAAAGCAGCCCTGTGGAGAAGGACTTGGGGGTAGTGGTTGATGAGAAACTCGACATGAGCAGGCAGTGTGCGCTTGCAGCCCAGAAAGCCAACCATATCCTGGGCTGTATCTAAAGAAGCATGACCAGCAGGTCAAAGGAGGTGATCCTGTCCCTCTACTCTGCTCTTGTGAGACCTCACTTGGAGTATTGTGTCCAGTTCTGGTGTCCTCAACATAAAAAGGACATGGAGCTGTTGGAGCAAGTCCAGAGGAGGGCCACGAGGATGATAAGGGGGCTGGAGCACCTCCCGTATGAAGACAGGCTGAGAAAGTTGGGGCTGTTCAGCCTGGAAAAGAGAAGGCTGCGTGAAGACCTTATATCAGCCTTCCAGGATCTGAAGGGGGCCTACAAGGATGCTGGGGAGGGACTCTTCGTTAGGAACTCTAGTGGTAGGACAAGGGGTAATGGGTTTAAACTTAAACAGGGGAAGTTTAGGTTAGATATAAGGAAGAAGTTCTTTAGAGTGAGGGTGGTGAGGCACTGGAATAGGTTGCCCAAGGAAGTTGTGAATGCTCCAACCCTGGAGGAGTTCAAGGCCAGGTTAGACAGAGCCTTGGGTGAAATGGTTTAGTGTGTGGTGTCCCTGCTCATGGCAGGGGGGTTGGAACTAGATGATCTTAAGGTCCTTTCCAACCCTAACTATTCTATGATTCTATAAATGGAAGTTACTACCAATATCAAGCATTTTTTTAGAGGAGCTAGGTCCCTGCCATTTTTTCTAGTTCACCCAGCATACTCCCAGATATAATACAGGAAACCAGCACACTACTGCATGGGTCAGTAGTCCACTCAGAAGAGCCTAAAACGTAACTAAAATTGGTATATTGTAATATTAATTCAAGGCAACTTCCAGAACATATGAAGGTAGTTTTCTTAGACTCTCTCTGTGGTGAGTAGCTGGACACAGGTTCCTCCACAGCATTTCAGACGAAGATTGACTTTAGTGTTCCTCCCGTATAAGCCTTTCTGCTTACATAGACTACAGGGTGACACCAGCTTTCTTTGGCTAACATTTTCTTTTCATACTGTCCCTCAACACTCTAGTCCTTTTAGGTATTTAGCTGCTTCTCAGTTTTGCAGGGGCAGGAGCAGGCTATTCCAGAAGTAAGTAAAAACATCTTAGTCCAGTTGTAGACCAATGCAGGTCATTATATCTCCTCACCATGCCAGATTCTAACCTGCCTTTGCTTAGTGAACATACTTCAGCTGCCTGTGTAGATGAGTCATTTACAAGCTGATTAGAAAGGGGTCTTGGGCTAGGCAAATCATGTCCCAGTGAAAATAGAAATACTTTTCCTGCACCACCCACACATTTGGAATGGGGATATAGGTTATTTTCCTATTTCATTCTCAGTCCAAAAAAGTTAAAACACTTAATTACAAGATACTACATGTAACTGGGGAAATTAATCTAAACCAGAGAATTCTGATATGGCCAAAAAGAGTGGAAACAGTCAAGCTAAGTGTATGTAAAGAGTGCACCTATTTTATCGTATTGCTTCTCAACTTGTGAGGCATGCCTTTCTCAGTGAGGTGGATGGAAATACAAATGAGGCATGTACTGTGATGAGGCACAAAGGAGATGTTAACTAGTTGTGAGTGAAGCATGGGATAAAATAGTTGCGATGTACTGTTTGGCAGTGTTTAAATTCAGGTGAAGCTAATCTTTTTTTCATTCCACCATGGCTGTGCACACTAGAATTATATTCAGTAACTGCATAAGAGTATTATTTTTGATTATACCAAAAATATGATAGCTTTGGAAGGTCTTTTTGCCTAATGGTATTCATCCAGACTTCAAGAAATGTACTCCTTTGGGGTTATGCAGTGATTTCCACAAAAGAAAAGATTAAAGGTTGTTGTAAGTTTACCCATATTAGGTTGAGTGCACCTCATTTTCTCTAAACCTGGAAGCTATAATCACCCCTGGGTCAATATAATATATAGGTGGGAGACTGCCTTGAAATACTATGTGTTGTAGGAACAAGGTAAAGAGCTCCAATTGAACCCTCATTTGCAGAAATCAAGTTAGTTTGTCCTCGCTGATAAACAGGGGGAGAAAAGAGGCAAAAGTTTATACAAAGTATAAACTCCTAAAAATCTTGCATCTAAGCACAGGTTTAAGGGTTAGGTTCATTCTGATCTGTTCCAAACATTTTTTAATAAGATGGCTTTAAACTAAGTAATCAAGCTTTAAAACTGGACTGTAGACCCAAATTTTGAATTGTTGAGTTTGGAAGCACATAGAGCTTTGGTTTTAATCTTGTGGTAAAGTTTATAGCTGGATCAAAGCACAGAGTTTGGGAAAAGATGATTTCCTGGGCTAAATGTTTTTTTATGATCTACAGTATCAGAAATAAGTCTTAAAATTTAGTATAACCTACACTTCTCTGTTAGATTCCTGCTCCAACATAAACAGATGCATTGTCTCCTTTCAGCCTTCATTTAAAAGTACAGTTTGCCTTATTGCTCCATCATATTTACAGATGTCAATCATGGTCTTGGGAACAGTTTTGTACAAGAGTCAAGGTTTTTCACATTGATATACATTAGTGGTTGCCTGCATTTTCACCCATGCAAAGCAGACTTCCTTCTTATTAACTAAATCCCTTGAATCTCCTAACTACCAACAGTTCCAGGAAAACTGCAAAACTCAAGCTAACTAATACAAATTAAGCACATTCACATTTCTTTGGTGCTCCAGCTAGTGGGAACTCTTTACCTTTGTTCACATACAAGTGTAGAATATCAAGTCTTCTTCTCCTCTATTATTTCTGTGAGATCGCTAGAAAATGCTGCAATATATGTTTGTATTTTTCTTAGCTTTGAATATTTATGAACTGTACATATCTGCTGTTTTTCAAGCAGTGATATCATTTAATGGAAAAAAGACCACACTAAAGCTGCCTTAGCAGTAATGGGTAGTACTCTGTTCTTGTAGAAAAAACACTTGACTCCAAAACTCAGTGAGCCATGGGTCTGGAAAAATTTAGAACTACAGGAGTTTGCATTTCTTCTTCGTTGCCAAATAGCAGGTATTGGAAATTTTCTCAAAGGCGAATCCTACCATTTCTGAAAGTCAAGTCCTGTCTCCTTGCCTCATACTGTTGCACAATTTACCAAGTAATTCCATTAAAGCCAAGGTGAGGTTTTGCACTGCAGTTGAGTTGACAGGTTGTGAGACCAAAACGGCATTCTGTCTCCAAACCAAGGCCCTTGCTTGTGTGCCCATTCTTCTTCCCTCGCACCAGCTCTGGTCCCAGCTGACCACATGGTGACCTAACCCACAATGCACAGTCAGCAGAAAATTATTACCTCTCCCCCCCGCCTTTAATTAGCTCAGTGAGTTTTAAGCCTTGAAAATGGTTGACCTATTAATGTCAGGGAGGCAGGAGAATGGTTTTGCTAGGAACTGAGAAGAGCACATGTGAAATTCCACTCTGAAAAACAGAATGAGGAACTGTTCACCATAATGAAAAACAGGGCCTCTGACTTGTTTTGTTAATCTTAATGAAACAGGCTCAATAGTGAACCCTTCACCGGGGCTATGTTCAGGAATCCATACACTCTGAACGAATACACACACAGGCACTGGGTTGCCACACTGTTTGTGCTGAGGGATCCAATGCAAAGAACTGGAGAAAGTGGTCCCCTTTTACTAAAGTTCAGTTACTGAAGCTCTCAAGCCATGCTGCATGTGTGCTGTCGGCTTAAAGCAGCTGGCCACAGACTTGGAATACATTGCCCTTCACCAGGGGAGGGGGCTGGAGCTGGAGGCTGGAATGCCTGGCAAAAGGCAGTCTGCTGCTACTATACTCTTTCATTTAATAACAACTCAGAGATTATTTTCATGATCTAATGGCTAAAATATCCCATAGTATAATAACATTCTTATTCTCAATAATTTGCAGAGTTTATTTCTCTTGTTTTAGTAGAAAGGAGGAGCTTGCATCCTTATTTACTAAGCACTGCCATTTGAAAAAAGAATGAACACTGCTGAGTATCTCTGCATGGTACTGTTGGGTTTAGTATGCCCACATTATACATATTGTTATTCTTTTTATTCTTCTCCCTGATGTTGCTGAAGTGCTTAAAATTCCCAGTTACAGTGATATTCAACTATACTGACTGCTATGCAAACAAGACAGTCCCTGTTCATAAGGAATTCTTCTGCAACTACTCCTGTCTCTGTGTGTTACAATTTATTCACATGCCTACTGAGTTTCAAGTCAGTGACACTTCTACTCTTCTATTAATATCTAGGTCTTGCTTGAATACTTATTCAGATTTGCATTTAATTCTCTGTGCAGAAGTTACTTTTTTAAAATATTAAAGGTGATTTCATGTATTAATATAAATCTCTATAATGTGCATTGTTTACATCCTCGTTGAGGAAGTGACCAGGATACCGTAGTTAAAAAGCAGAAATAGAGTGGAATCAGAAAAAAACCCCAAACTTATTTCGTAACATTTCTTATCCAGACAAATCAGGAAGCACAGATTTTTCTAAAGAAAACATGCTGTTGTTAGGCAATCTTCTGCTTTGTTTCTGAAGCATGTATCTACTCACTAACCCACAATTCTCACTAGAGAACAGAACAGAAAAGAAAGATGTTTTCCTTAATTGTTTTCTGTCTCTGAAAAAACACAGACGAGCTCACGATATCTGATAAAACAACCAAGGGAGGATGAGTGACAAAGCAAGTAAAATATGTTTCCACAAGTCATCTAGGTAGGATAAATATGAAATATCCTTAATGACCATAATATATATTTTCCGGACACAGCATGCTGTGGTAAGTCCTGGTTTATTCTTGGCTGTCTTGTATTTTGAGAAATCTTCGGCATGTGACACATAGATGAAAGTCAGTGGGAAACCTGTCCCTATGTAGTTTTTAAAGTACTTTTTATAGGAGCGTTTTAAGTTCTACGGAACTCTTGTGGTTTTCTCTCTATTAACTTTCTTCACAACATCAAAATATTTATAGCATGTATTTTAAAGGGTGTAATATCCACCCAATAAACACTAAAATTTCTTTCAAAGTATACTTGTAATAATAATTTTCACACATTTTCAGAAATGTGTTAATCAGTCTAAAAGAATTATTGTTTGTATAACTGCTTCTCCTCCACACCATATTCTGTTAAGATTTTGTCCTCAGTGCTAGTTGTATTTATTTTCAGGAATGAAACCACAACTTCCAATTGCATTTGCTTTCAGACATGTAAAAGAAACACATGTTAAAGCAATTAATAAAATTATGATGTTCACAGATCCCTGAAAGTTAGTTCCTGCAGTTTCTCAGTGCAAGAGCCTAGGCTGCCCAAAACAATGAGCACAAATCAAGCTGCTCACTTCTCACTCTGAAGAAAGTCACATGAAAATACCATAGAACAAGTAGTACAATTTTCACAGTGATTATTTTCATCCTCTCTCCTTATCTTTTTCTCATTCAGTTATGATTTCTCTCTGGGTACTTGGATTCAAACCTCTCTGTTATCAAAAAGAACTCTAGTTGACTTAGCATAGCTTTGAATGGGCCTGGGCTGCCATAAAGTAGGAGCTAATGAAAACTATGGTTTGTTCTCCCCTGGTTCCCTCTGAATAAAGTTTGCCAAGCTGCATAAAAAGCAGCAGCTCCTTTTGGCAGGGAAGTGAGCTTGTGCAGAGTGCCACTACCAGAATTATCTACCAAAGTTCAAGGCAGGCTGGCCAGTGCTGAGACAGGATTTACCTCCTAGTGTGTGATGAGAGATGAGAATTCAATGCTTTGCTTTGTTTTTTCTGCTTTCTTTGTGCTCAAAAAAAAAAAAAAAAAAAAAAAAAAAAAAAAAAAATCAAGGCTTTTCACTGAATGAATTGTATTGTGAATGTGTGTTGGGGGTGAGGAGGGAGAGACAAACTAGTCATAAGTATATTCAGTTTTACATCCTCGAAGCAAGAAAGGAGTAGTGAGAAGGAATACCGAGCACTAATTTCTCATATTAAAATACAAGATCACTATTCAGTAAAAAGGTCATAATTCAGAGAAATTAAAACAATATTTTAGCATATATTTCTTCTTTAAAGTCTTAAAGGATGCATATTTAGCAACTATCTCTATGCATCTTTGGAGCATGTTTAAAATAGATTATTTCCTTGAGGTGGTACAACTCCTCTTTGAAGAACACTTAATTATTACACTCAGATGTTTTCACACATGGAGGAGGCCACCAGAACCCCCTGAGACATATGTATTTTAAAATGGTCTTCAAAGGGAAAGAAAAGAATTGATGTTGTACTAGAAAATGGTCATGATCTTGTTACAATTGTAGATACACTTCCTTTTATTCATGCAGAGAGTCCAAAAAGGGTCAATTCTTTTCTGTGACTCTGGAGATCCTCTCTAAATAGAAGTTGGCATAAATCTGTGCTTTTTAAGAATTAATAGAACCAGTCATCAAATATCTGTCTACTAAAAGTGTACGATGGCGCATGAAACAAAGAGAGCGTAGGACAGATGACTGCCTCGACCACAGAGGGTAGAAGGACCACAGCACTCAGGTGAGTGACTGCTGTGCACTCGCGGAATGATCTCTTGCAAAGGCAACCCGTATCTGACTTTGTCACACATTTCCTTTAGGGTTTTGACATGCCACTTAGTATGTCAGTCACTTCTACTTGAGATAGGTTGCCTTTGCAGCTCAGGTACTACTTAAGACATGCCAAACAGAAATTAATGTGCATAATTGGACTGTACATGTACAGCAAATCTGATGTGTTCAGGCAGAGCTGGGCCTTTCTGACCCAGATAGGAGGGGGACAATCTATGTATGCTCTGCAGAAGTGCTGGCATCTCATGTGGGTGATGTACGGTTACTGAGGGCACATCTGATACTTTCACCACAGTGAGTACAGTACCTCTTGAAGCACACTGTTCCTTGTTCCCACTCTAGTAGCAGGACTGGGTTGAAGACATATGGCAATTCCCACTTCCTGGCATCTTCTGCTGTCCTGAACATGCCAAAGTCATGGACAAATATTTGGGAACATCAAATAGTATCCAGACAATATTCTGTAATGTAAAGGGAGGACATATCTGGGGAAACCCTGACTATGAGACTGATCTTAAACTTAGAAGAATATATCAGAGGGATCAACAGCATTTTGCACTAGGCAAATGAACCCAAGAAGTAAGCAGTCCAAGAATCAGGTGTGTGATGTCAACAGAGATTCTCACTATGTTTAAAACTGTGAAAATAACTTAATTTTCTCCACATTTTCAGGCAAAATATAGATTAGGATTTTTTCTTTACTGGCTGCAAATTCATATATTAAAATTCCCCCATGACCACTAAAATATTGACAAGTCAGGCTTTGAAAGAGGTGTTCCCCATCCCATGGAACATTTTTTTAGTTTTAATTGAAAGAAAAGTAAACTTTCTGAAATAGTCTGTATGTAATATTCTTGATAAAAACTAACTGAGAGAATGCATCTGCTACATTCTTTCAAATCCGGGACATGCAAATTAAAAAAAATAAAAAAATAAAAGTTATGTGTGCTTATTTTCTTATCTTCCAGAATAAAAGGATTTTTTCCTTCTGCCCGCTACTAGCATACACAATAATATTTATATTTGAAAGTGCAATCACAGGAAATGCTACTCAAGGATACACTGTTTGGAGGGTGAAAGAAATTAGGATGTTTTGTTTCTATCAAAGATACCAGAACAGCCATCTGTAGGTAAGTTATGCTATCTGTTAGCTAGTGTCATTGTCTATCTTCCTGGTGCCTGGTGCTGTTGAATTTTTCCTGGTAATGTTACCTTCATATTCTTCTATTACTGCAAGCCAGTGGGAAAATGTTCCATGTGCTTTTGTACTGACTACTTAAAGTATTGAAAGACAAAAAAATTAAAAATTATTAAAAAATCAGGTTGATACTAGGGGACAAGTGTTAGTGTCTTTTCTCAGCCTATTTTTCTTACTGTCGTTTCTAGCACCATTTTCACAGCCTCCCAGAATGGTTGAGATTCAAAGAGACCAAACCCACCACAGCCAGCAAAACATCAGGTCAAAGCGTAAGCTTGTTTCTGGTCTGGCCAAACACATTGGTAAATTCTCTCCTGCAAGGAGAGTTGTCTCCTGTCTTATTCAGTGTCCTGTGATCTTCCTTGGAAAGCAAATAAGTAGCAGTGGGTCTTCTGCTAGAGGACTATTTTTTTGTTTAATGGTAAGCCAGAGAAGCAGCTCAGCACTTACCTGTGTTTCTTCTTTTCCCTTTCTCCACTTGCAGTGAACATCAAATGAGACAAAATAAATTGCATTTAATTTCAACTACAGGCCAGTTTAGAATCACCTATGAAAACTTCTTAAAATATGAGGAAAATAGTAATCATACTTTCCATCTGTCATCTCCGTTCAAACCCAGGCACTGTAAATATGAGTAGGTAGAAAGTAATTACCTGAAGTCAGGTGCGCCATTTGAGGGGAGATCATGGACAGGTAGAATTTCCTTTTCTATATTCTGGACTAAAGTCATAAGCAGCAAGCTGCAGAACATTCCCACCTCAGTATGTCAGAGCCTGCACATGTTACCTCCCTGATGCCATCCCCGGATTTGGAGTGGAAGGGATGGAAATTTGGCAAGATCCTGCAGGGTAACACCATTGCTCTCTCAGACTGTAGTTTAAGTCCCCACTGTTTTCCCAGGGGCTCCAGTAAGTTACTGTCAGGGCTTCTGGTGTGTTTGTGTGTTTATCATTCTTCTGGTTTTGCAGATGAGAAGCTTCAGAACAGAGAAATGGAATGAACTGACCAAAGCAATTAAGGAGTTGGTGCCAGACTCAAAAACTAAATCCAGATGAGCCCCTGAGACAATAAATCACAGATGATTTTGGCATGTAAACCCCTTTTTTTCTAAACGCTGGGAATGCACTTGCCATAGCCCAAGAAAAAGATGAGCCTTGATTCATTTGTAATCAAATGACGTGATGGAATCAGAGCACCAGGTACAAGAAAATGCTTGAAAAAATCTCAGATTACCCAGAAATTTGTCTAATGGCTGCAAGGATTTCTTGTCATTGCTAAACTTTCTACTGCTGATAATTTTCCCCCCTTTTTTTTTTCCAGCACTGTCAAGCAATTATAATTTATTTTATTTGTACAAATGAAAGACTATGGAGTTCAAGACAGCACAGCTCACAGATTGAAAACAGAAGATTAATTGATCATTCTCAGGTTTTCCCCAGTGCATTGGGTGGTTCTTTCTTTACTCCCTTCCATCCCCCTCTTCCCCTTCCTTCACTGCTGATGTTAATCAGAGAGAAAGGAAGTGACTGTTTTCCATAGAGAATGTTGATATTTGGTGAAAAAATAAGGGGTGGGGGAGTGAAAGGTGCACAGGAAAAAAAAAGCAAAAAAAAAAGTTTACTGATAAATTCCTTTTTATCTTTGCCAAATGCTGCTCAAGTGTGGGAATGGACGGAGCTGGCAGTCACTTTCACTAAGCCGGAAATACCATCTTTAATAAATTCAGCTAAGGAACTGGATGGACACATAAATCTCTTTGTATGTGTGTGACAGCAGCAGCGCAATGCCAGAGGAGATCTTAGAGGATTTAGCAGAGATCTGAGGTCAGCCTGTTTGCTGTCTTTTTCCTTGTGTCTTTCTGACACTCAATATAAAGCTGAAATATTTATATTTAAATGAGCGTTGCTAATGCAGGATATTGAGGTCATCAGCATGAGAACTGAATGACAATAGTCTGTGCAAAAAATTATACAAACTTCTTCAAGATGCTATATTTAATTGCACTGAGACTCCCTTTGCCTTCATTCCACTTCCCAAGGCCAACATTTTATTTGGTTATGTGGAATCCACCCTTTAAGTGCCAAGCGCCTCCAAGGCTCAAACAAGTGCAAGTGCCTCCAAGGCTCAAACTCTGAACTGTTCACAGAAAATTCTCACTATTATTACTTTCTAGGGCTTTGGCTGTTTACCAAAAAATTTGAACAACACTTTAGATTAACTAAATAATCAAATACTGGTTCTACTAGGTGTATTCATAGAATCATAGGCTCACAGAATGGTTAGGGTTGGAAAGGACCTTAAGATCATCTAGTTCTCTTTCTTTGCATAGTACAGTCATTTTCTGCTTTGTCTTCACAGACCATGTACCCTGCAGCCACACTTGCTGCTGGTGGAGCCAAGTGACTCTCCATTTTGCTATTATTTCTTCCGCTGAATGGCTTCCAAAGGTGCCCATGCCATTTCTATGATTATCTGTTCCTGGTTAGTATACAACCTAAGGTTGTTTCCCCTGGAAACAACGTGTCTATACACATAGGTTCATCTGCAAACCTTTAAATTCTAAGTGTTTTTTTGCCAACATTTATTCATCTCTTCGACTGTAGAATGTCAGCCTTACTCTGATAAGACCCCTATGCATGTTTTTGTCACCTCTGCAAAAGTGTTGTAGATCCTTTCCTCAAAATGTTCCCACCTGATTGCTCTTCAAAGCACAGCCCCACTACTTCCCTATTTATAAATGCAGAGATCATAGCTACTGCCATTCTCCCATATATCTCCATATCTGACTAAAAGTCACCTTCCTGTTTTAAAAATCTCCCATGAACCTGAAGCACCTGAAGTATCTTAACATAATTTTCTTTTGATATTCTTCCCATCCCTTTTCCTTAATATGCAAGTAATGGTGACAGCAAACTGCTGGAACTGATAAATGGATTGTCTTTGTAGATTTTTTTATTTGGAATAACAACATGCCCATCCCTCCCAGCAGTTCCCATTCCAACTGTAGTCCTCAGCTAAAGACAAAGTCCCTCCAATTTTTTGGTAATGGTTTTCCTCAATTTGTATGTTCTTTTGAGTGCATTTGTTTTTACTCAAATAATTTCAGATAGACTTTTAAATTCATCCATTTATTGATGAAAACAAAGGTAAGTACAAATGCAGTTTGAAGACTATTTTTACTGAAAAAAATGCATTCTGAAAATGTAATTTCCATCTGCTTATGCCGAAGCGATTGTTTAGTTTATTGGTGTAAATCACAAATGGTTTTAAAGAATGAATAATTTTAAATCTCTCAGGTAATGTTCCAAAAATCTGTCACAAAAGAATGATCACACCAGAGAGAGTCTCTAAATATTATTTTTAGTGAGTTGAAATCTCAGTATATTCACAGTTACTAGTATTTGCTAAGTACAGTCTTTATTTCACAGGTTTTACAAAAGTAGCCACTCAGTAACAGTAACAAAAGAAAACCCCCAAAACTGTGATATTGAACAATTCTGCTATTATGAAACTACTGTTACTTGATTAACAATAATGAACTCATTTCTTCCCCTTTAGAAATGATATGGTAGATTTGTCTTCATCCTACCTTTTTCTTTCCTGGCAAAGATAGTATAAAATGTAAGAACCAATTAGCAATTTTAGTAAAAAATAAATTGCAGAAGCAAACTCATCCTTATTTTGAATGTTGTGACTGGGGAGAACGCTGAGTGTATGGAGATGGGAAACTAAATTAGTTCTGCTTGTAAATTATATTCTTAGGTCTTTTCCAGCAGTGACTTCTTGGTTTTGCAGCAAATGCCTCTAATATTTTCCAATTCAGAGTTCTCCCTTGCTGTGAGCCTTCTTGCTATGAGGCCACCTGGGATCAAAGCTACTTTCCCCCTCCTGTGGTCTCAACTAACTCCATTAACTCTAATTACAAACACTTCTGTTATACCAAGCAGATTTTATGGCTTCCAATGAGTGAGCCTCACAGAGCAGGAGAAATCCCACATGGTACTACTGCCAGTTCTTTCTTGAGCATTATTGCTTGCCATACATTAACCTCATATATGGTTAGCTCTGAGCTAGAATCACTTCATTTTTTATTTTGTGTAATCCAAAAGATACTTAAATAATTTCTTGAATTACATGATTCCAGAAATGAATGAACTTGGCTGAGGCAATGGCTTTATAGGGTTTAATTTCTCATATGTACTTTGAGGTCCCCAAAGGGCTTATAGTGTTTTCTGATGCCACTAACAACATTTTCTTAATGCACAAGGCCATAAAGCAAAAGTGTGTCATTCTATATATATATAATACCCATTGCTTGCTCTCAGCTTTTTTTTCAAACTTTTCCTTGAGGTTTCAGTAAAATGGAAGATGGAAATACCCAGTTTAATTTAACAAGGATTGCAGATGAAATGATGGGGGGCGAGGGGAGTGTTGCAGATTCTATCTGAAAGAGGCTGAATAATACAGTTCTGGATTTACGTGACAGTTGAAAATCACCTTCCAGGGACTGCAGCAAGGAGCGCTTAACACTTTCCTGAGATGCAGAACCAGACACCCTCATCAGTCCCTGCTACCTCAAGAACTAAAATGAATTTGTTGTTAATTAAACAGTCTTCGTATGCTGCCTGTCCAGAGCTGCCTGTGGAAACTGTCATAATTTCTCCAGTACATTGTACTATAGTCCTTTTTCACTCTCAGGAGGCCCATTCATGCTTGGCCCTGCCCTCAGTATGTGCCACTCACCTGCATTTGCCTAAAAGTCCATGGAAACAGTCAGTGTCTTTAGCTCTATGCCCAAGAAATCCTTGGGCCACTTGAAGTCTTTTCTGCTGGTCTACAGGACCAGCTGGAGTGTGTTCCTCTGTGGCTGAGCACAGACTAAACTGTCCTCCTCCCCTGGAGAGGTTTCAGCTTCATCTCTCTGAGAGCCAGTTGTGTTCAAAATCTTGTCCTTTCTTCCCTGCTACCTTATAGACGGATTTGCTTCTACAGCTAGGGGCTTCACTGTGTGGGGATGAGTGAGGAGGTCAGCGCAGGAGAATGGAAGAATCACAATGAGATGAATTGAAAATGAAACTGTGCAACAGAAAAATTGAAGAACTCCGCTTCATCCACCTGAAATCTATACATCCAGTTTAAATTATCTGGGCTTCCCCCACAGCCAGTACAAAAATACAGGTACTTCTGGGATGGAACATCTCATCCACCTTAGACATCTATTTTAGACTGGGATAAACTGCATATTGGAAATGTCTCTTCAACACTGAAATTCTAAATCATAGGTTATTATAGAAAGAACCACTTTGTAATTTCTTGAAAGTATTCAACTATTCATTTTTTGAAAGGCTTTCCCCCTGCTCCTTCT
>NW_009923237.1:39349-44963 GCF_000696875.1 Nestor notabilis
CCCCTCCCCCCCCCGCCACCCCCCGCCCCCCAAATTTCACCTAAGATTCCTGTTTTTCCATAATTTTACTTGTCAGGATAAGTAAGTTATCTTTCTCTGGCTACAGAATTAATTTCCCTTAATACAAATGTTGAAACTTAGAATTGTCAGTGATTCCAAAATTTCAAGATGGAAAATATTTGCTTATTGTGCAAATATATATCCTACAATATCATGGTTGACAAGAAAATAAATCATCATTGCTGTCATTTCTCTGAAAATTAGAAGGAAAATTTTTAGTCATAAGCAGCTGAAACTGCTATCACAGCTGGAGATGGATTTCAATAGTTATTTGTGAAAATAGGTGCCTAAAGTCAGAACAATCACAATAATCTCTTAACTAACCAAAGCTGTAGCAAAGCACTTACAGAGTTCAAGATGTGATCCAGACCTGCTAACCCCTTAAATCTGTGTCCTATTTGCGGAAAAAAAGCGGGCAGTAACCAACCGAGATTATTTTATCAATTAAGTGCCTCAGGAGCAATAAAATGCATTGTCATTATTCTCTCAGGAAAGAAAAAAAAGATCTAAACTCACTTCTTTAATTTCAATTTAACTTTACTTTTAAATCTAAAGATGTGAAATGTTTCATCTTACTGTTATTTTTACTCTGACAAATTCTGGCTGCAGAATCTTTGAGTTTATCTGAGAAAACACAGAGTTAAACTTACGTCCAGATCATAGCCTGGATTCCAGCCATACAGGAAAATAGAGAGTCATAAACTGTCCCCCTACTCCCTAGGCATCTCAGGTTTAAGCTCAAGAGAAATAATTTCCAGACAGTAACTACTTCCCATCTGTGTGCTTGCCAGGACTGAGACTGACGGGATAAATAATCCCATTCTCCCTCCCAGTTCCACCAGAACAGATCAACCAATGTGTGCACGCTGACTCAGCGAAAAGAAGATGTTCAAACCACACACCTGGTGTCATATATTTCTACCTTAAAAGTAAAAAAGCCTGTCTCCAGCTCTGCTGTCAGGAAAGTGTTACAGAATGCATTCACCTCAATTAGTATTTCAGGGTTTAACTTTTAGTATTAGGAATTTATTGCAATTCTTCTCTATCTTCAGATGTAGAAGAGTTTTACCCATTCTCAATTAAGGGATTTACCCTGAAGTCTACTTTCAGCTCTTACTACTGCTGTCTATACTAGGTTAGTTTGTGGAGGACATGATATCAGATGTAGGAACAGGGCAGATAAGCTGAATTTGACCAAATAGCCTGCTGTTCAGTTTTGGCAATGGCCAGGCATAGTCACCAAAGGAAGGAGCCAGGGCAGATTTGTTTTTCTCTCCTGGATTATTCTCCAAGCTCCAGTGAATTGATTTATGGACTTCCTGACATAGAGATAGTAGTAAGTCTCATAAATTGCAAAGTCATTCCTTTCCATCAGATTGTCCACTCCACTTCTTAATATGTATAAACTTCTCGCAGCCTTCATGCCCTGTGTCAATGAGTTCTACAACTTCCCAGCTACAGAGTGAGGAATTGTCTTTTTGCCTGTATTTTGAACTCGCCAGCTGCTATGTAATGACCACTAGCTAATAAAGTGGAGAAGAAAAATAAAAATTTATCCCCATTCACCCTCTCAGTGGCATTCATGATTTCATAGGCCTCTGTCATATTTGCGCCTCACTTAGTTCTCTCCAGGTTGAAGAGCTTATTTACTCGTTGCTTGCACAGAAAGCATTGCTCACCTTTGGTGACCTCTGAATTTGTCTAAGGATCTTTCCCATGGAGTAATTCAGAACACTAAAATTAATCCTTGCTCTGAAGCACTCCCTGGTGGGAGCTTCTCTCTTTCTCCATTGACAACATAAAAGGCTTAAGGATGCCAAGGGCCCCACTTATGCACCTGAGTTAAGCACTGGGAAAGCTCTTCCACCCTGCTTTCATTTTAATAATTTCCTTGTTTGTAACAGTTAAAAATAATGTAATAGCCTGATTTTTTAAAAATAACAGAATAATTACCCTTGCCTTCTGTAAGAAATAAATTATTAAGATAAAGTTCTAATATGATATGTATTTCGTAAAGAAATAAAAACACTGTGTACAACAGGAAAGTGTTTGCAGAACTTTCACACAGGATTTTTCCATTACTAAGTTTGTCCACAGTCTGGATGACTTGTGAATTCCTTCCAAACTGAAGTGTGTGGTGGTTGTAGTTAGTAATAAGGGGGCCTTTTCCTTAGTCCTACTTACATGAAGCATTCTGAGCATTTGGTATTCAGTTGCTGGAATAAAACCTGTTTGTTTGATAGTGCCCTAAGTAGGCAAAATTGTTGACACTTTACTGAGTTGTTCCCAACCTTAATGTCATTTATTTTTAATACAGAATAATAAGAATGAAATCTGGGAAAGAAATTAGAAGTTAGAATAAAAATACATGAAAGTTTCCCTTTTGTGGTTTGTGTCATGCTTTTTGCTTAGCATGTTACATTCCTGAAAGTAATCTCAAAAATTGTCCTGACAGCTGAAGCATAGAAAAATGTGAAAAATTGCATATGCATGTAAAATTGCAGGACTGATTGTGGCAGTGAGGCCCATCTGAACATCAGCTAAATATCATCTCCATCCGCCTTTCATCCCTCATGCAAACTCCCATTATGTTTGCACTCACTTTGTAATTTGAGCTATGACTTGATCTTCCTGCATGTGCTGTGCTGGTGAGCATTAATTTTGCTCCAAAGAAAGGGCTGCCGTCATTTTTCATTTAGATAGGAAGAAAGAATATTTCATTTTGTAGAAATCATCTTGGTATGTTGTGTGTCTGCCTGAAATGTTTCCAGAAAGCTCAGATAAATGGCGTGTTATTTGAAAAACAGGGCACCATGTATTTTGGACAGTGTCTAGGAAAATTTGAAGGATGTCCCAGGCTGGCTCTGTCTGTGAGGTCTGAGACAGTCTTTCTGATGGAGTAGATCTGTTACTTATCCAGCAGGGAGTCACTTGTTTCTCCCTCTCATTTTTGAAGGAGGAATTGAAACAGTATGCCAGCAGGAACAGTAACTCCAGACAAACTACAGATTACAGTGTGACTGACGCAGCAAGGAGTTGCAGGAAGAGCTTTGCTTGGAATACATGAGCAGCCCTGCTGCTGGTGTTCAGATACCTTGGTGAATGTCCAAGCACCCTGTAAACTGGTCAGGATGTATTTATGGGATTAGGAACAACAGAAATAACCTTTGACCAAATGGGAAGGATATTCTCTGAACCAGAGGAAATCTACATGTGATTAGTTGGCTCCTCCTTATTCCCACTGGAACACAGGAGACAATTCTTTTTCTCCTCACCCTTTTCCCTTCCATTTCTGACTTTGTGGTAAGTGAGGCAAATGCTGGAGTTTGCTTCATCCATTTATGAGCTTGGTAGGCTTGCAGCAGCAGGGATAGCAGAAGAACATAATCATATGCTACGATACTCATATTTTTTTCCATATTCTAATGAAGGTTTATTTTTTTATTCTGAGGCTGGAAGATTTTCCTCAGAGTCACAATTTATAAACTGCTTTTATTTTCCTTCTGTTTTGTTAGGAGGAGGGGGAGTTTAAGCTAATTTAACATGTTCAAGTGGCAGAAATCTGTATAAAGTCAAAGATTTTTTGAGCATGAGTAGAAAATTACATTACATGGCAAGAATGGATGTCTCTAAGGACCATGTTCCTTTTTTTATCTGTGCCTTTTTCTACAGAGAAGAAGGGAAAGAAATGTTCCTAGTCAGCAAAATTTTTCATGGGAGCTGCTTCATTAGTAGTTTGAGGCTAATTCTTCCATCATTTAATAGGCTTAATAAGTCTGCGGCCTCTATTTTTGAATATACTATGACAAGTCTGTCTGAGTCTAGAAATGGGAATGGGAAAATCTTCACTTACTGCTGTGAGATCCTGTGTGCCTCAATGGGACTAAACTTTTCACTTTCAGTTGTCTAAATGCTGCTAAGACAAATCAATTGTTGTTTTTTCAAGGTGCACATGAAAATAAACTGGTAAAGACCAGGAAATATGAAATTTCTCTGAAAATACTGCCAAGTATTACCAACATGACAATAAATTATGTGATGTTATACTTGAGATCACTGAGAATAACACTCAAACATTAAGAAGTCCCTAGAACATTTAGAATTGTTTTGCACTTACCCAGTGACACACATATAAATTAAAACTTTGTCCTGTATGAATTAAACACATCAACCTAGCATCTATCTATCTCATGAGTTTGATAATCACATTCATTTTTCATAATGAATTGCCCAGAAAAAGCAGGACTTTTAATTGTTGTTTTTCCTTGCTGAAATGTTGGAACTGCAGGGAGAGCAGTGGTCCCAAGCTAATTCTGCAATGCAGATATTTCAGCTGGTTCCAATTTCTGTTTTGTAACACCTAAGGACTATCAAATATTGCCCATTTTGGCCTCACAGAATGTTTAGCCAATGAAAGACGATGATAGTGAGCACTAGACAACCCACTTTGCATTACTTAATTCTACTGTAAATATACAGTCACTCCTATCTTACTCATTGACTCATCCAAATAAGCAACTGGATGAAGAGTAGCTGGATAGTACTGGTCCAAACCAAACTGCAGTGATATCTGTAGAAGGACAGCAGCACTCTGAGTAAGATTGCCTCTTCTCTAGTATCCTCCGCTATGAAAAGCCATTGTCCTCAGACTGTTAAACTGATCCTCAACATCCCTACTTCTGCAGTTCATTTTATTTTGGTCCTGCCTTTGGAAGTTCACATAGTGTATTGGAAAAAAAGCAGACGAGCACCATTAACACAACTACCCATCACCTCAGTATTGTATCAGCCACACAGGATATTCACAATTGGTTACCTCAGTATTTTCAGCTCTGGGAAATTGTTTCATGCTCCAGCTTATACCCACAAAGTCACACTTCCACACGCACACATACACTGAATTATTGGGAACATTTTTGTGATGCCAGTGAAGTCTCCATAGAGTTTTTGTAGGCTTTGAAACTCTTGTTCTAAAAGCTACAAGTGCTTGAAAATCTTCACTCCTGATTCAAATTAAGAGCTAGTTTCTTCAACCATATTGCTCAATAATAAATTGTTCACAAGAAACAACTGATGCCCAGACTACATACCAATAAAGCTGTTTCTCTTGGGATAAACTGGGAAATAAAGCAAAAGCTTGTGAAATATTCTACTGCTAGAGTGCTGGAGGCAGTATAAGAAAGTAAAAAGAAATTATTTGTATTTTTGAATGTGATTGTGTTTAATGGCATTTACAGTGCCCTGCACCTTCAGAATGACCTGCTGTCATTTAATTTTAAAAAATGTGATTTTAATGTTTCTCGTATCTGTCTGATTTTATGAGACTGTATAACTGGGTTTACATGAATTCCATAATCTTCTCAGCACCTATTTCTGTAAATAAGAGGTCTCAGGAAATCTGAAACACAGATTTTAGAGAAGTACAAATTTCCATAGTGGCATATTATTTTGCTGTTGGCAATCTAGTTAAATAACACATATAGGAAAAAAAGATTCTTTTTCTCTTTAACAATATTTTTTATTTTTCAAGAACCAAAGTTAGGCAAACACTCTT
>NW_009923237.1:44994-98717 GCF_000696875.1 Nestor notabilis
ATTCATTATCTTTTTTGATTGGAAAATATATTTTCTTAGGAGAAAAATGTCTTTTTAAAACCAAATTTTTCATCTGTCATTAAAATACATGTTATCTTATATGCATGTATATTTGATTTTGAGGAAAAATTATCGGGTTTATATTTTATGTCAATATCATGATGGAATTTTGGGTAACATTTGACTGAGGGATAATTGCACCTTTACAGTAGCAGCCAAGAGCAACTCCAATAAGTATTCTATTTCAGAGTACCTCACATCCTTCTTGCACAGAGGGACACATCTCATGTGATTCCCTCAAAGGAGATCATTGCTCACCCACTACAGAGACATTGACTATAAACAAAAGACTAAGATTGAAATCCTCTCTCCACCCTCTTTTTTTACCTTGAGGTAAAGTGCTTTTTGGATAATGCAGAAAGAGCACTCTATTACACCAAGGAAATTCAGGTACAAAGGTTTTTTTCTGGACATCCTATGAGCCACTACTAAATTGTTTTGTACTTTTTTTCCTAGATTAGGGTTTCAAGAACATACAGGTTTTGCTGTGAAATAGTTATTCTAACCTGAAGTAAAAGGACTCATAACGTAGCATTTACTCTTTGATAGTGAATATTTTTTTAGACATTTTCAAACAGAATAAAATAATTTCCTTTTTTTTACTCCACAAGCAAAGTAAATATCATGAAAACATCCTAAGTAGAATAATGTGGCTTCAAAGTTGACATTCTTTGATCCAGATGACATCCCGAGATTCCTTCCAACCTAAGGCCAACCTGAGTTTTCTCCACTATCCTATTAAAGAAGTTATATACCCTAATTTATCTATTTATTCAAATATCTAGATTCATTGAATCACAGAGAGAGATTAGGGCATATAAATTCTGTAATGGGATAACAGAGAAAATCACTCGTGAGACTTTCCTGCCTTTTCACGTGTATTATTTGAGGAAGAGACTACTACAGAGAGGGAACCCATATAAGCTAAGTTACATCTATACTGTGAAGCAAGATGCACCATTCTGTCTTTAAGGCTTAATTGCCCAGTACAGTTGGCATCCACAAGTTGAATTCCTCTCTGTCAAAAAGTAAAAGGATGATTGCCTCCAAAATTCCCACTGGGAATGGTCCCAGGCCGACACTGTTAGCTGAAATGCATGTCCGGGAGAACCTTAGTTGTGCCTGAACTAGAGTGTGAAGGGGTGAGTTTAAAAGCACAAGTCCTAGCCCAAGCCCCTCTCCTGCTCTCTAGTCTAATACAGACCTATGTAAAGAGCTGTGGGAAGAGAAATACGGCAGAGATGTATGGTAGTATCACTCAGGGGCTTTGTGAGGAAGACAGGAGAAATCTACACACGTGTTCAATGTACTTAGCCTACAAACTAGGTGTCTTTCTAGCTGGTACTTAAAAAGGGAGGCAAAGTAATTTCTTGGGGTTTTTAAAGTCTAGGAGGTGTTAAAATATAATTTAGATTATGCGAAACATGAATTGAATTTTTCTTGTATAGCTAAATGGAGTACACGCTCTATTTCATTCGTAGCTTATAGCAGCATGTGTAGGCATTTGGAAGGGGGAGGCTGGTTGAAGAACAGAATGAGAGTGAGCAAGTTGCTGTACTAAACTTTTTGAGAATATTACACGTCTACGCTGTGGCTTAATACGTACATGGCACAGCTGGATTAGTACAATAGGTTGTATAGAAGTCAGGAACTAATGAATATTTACATAAATGGGCTATATCAGGTCTGCTAGAACTATTATAAATTATCAGATAACGCAAATACAGAAAGTTTTGGCCTTGTACAAAAATGTGTGCATTTACGTGATGATAGACAATAAGTGGCCATAGGAAGTAAATTTAGTAAATAATATCTGTACAGTAAGAGTGAATTTAAAACAGTAAAATAAAAAAATAATAAAATAAAAGAAAAACTAGAAAATGAGCAATCTTTTTAAATTACTTAACTATTGCTTTACCTTCAAAAACAGTTCTAAAAATCTTTTGGTCTTACAGGCAATATGAGCATTTTTGCTTCATAATGTCCTTTTTCTCTCAAATTAAACCATAATGAAGTTTGTGTTTGGTAACATCATTATATTTGTGATGCAAAAAGACCAACACAGGAAATTCGACATAAGGCTGTTCATGCTGTGACATCTATTCCCCCTTCTCTTCACAAAGCCATGAGCAAAGGATGAGGTGTCAGTGTAACGCTGAATTTTCTGGCTTTTGTCAATTCATGTCACAATACCAACAGTGCTTAAGCACAGGGAGGAGGGTTGTATTTAATAACAATATCAGATTACATTAGACACTCTTACTTTTTCCCCCCACTTATTGCTGAACAGGCTGTTTTATGGCTTTTGGAATTCAAATTACATCTGATTTGACCTGCGTTTGGGTCTGTTTGGCTTGGAATGCAAATGTCCTGTCCAGTCACATATCTCTAATATCTCCAACAGAAATAATTCTAGCATTTCTGCTCTCTGTGCATACATAAATCTTTTATCAAAGGTATTGTGGAAGCATTGAGCTATTAGACATCCTCCATCCATAAAAAGAGAAAAAAATTAAATGGTCAGGACAGCTGTAATGCTCATGCTTAGAATTCAGACAGAGTGCTCTGTCTTATAAATGAGGTGTGCATGTATGTAGCATATATTTTTTCTTTTGTGTTTCATAGTGGACTGTTTCTCTGGGAGGCTCACAGCATATTTTTATCAGATTGACCTCTTTCTGCAAGTGTTTCTGTGCTAAAGCAAAGAAAATACATTGTAGGTTTACTCACCTCACATTCCAAGGATTGGTAGCATTCAGCTTTAAATCAGGTTTATCCTAACCTTATTTTGCACTTCAAGAAAAGCTATCTTTAAACTCTTACCTGTTATCTATTTTTTACAACAGAAGGGCTTCCTGAGATTGACAGGAATACTGATTAAAGAATGAAGAGATTTAATTACAAAGGTGCCTGTTGGCACAGCTCTATTTAAACCTTGCATATGTTTTCAGGATCAGCCTCCTTTCCAGAAATGCTTGACTCAGCAAGAACAGGCTAGTTGTCTAAACTCTAAATATAACTTTGCTATATGCATTTGAAATAATGTGAATAAGCCTTCTTGAGATATTTTGCTAAGAAAAAAGTTATTCTGAAGAGCAAATTACATTGTGTTTTAACAGTAGATGATGTTGTACAATATGCCAGATAACTTCCAGTAGCATATTTCTAAAGTACTTAGGATTATAGTATAAACATTACTCAAAAATAGAATGAAGACAGCTCTCATAACAAAGATGGTATGAAGTATAAACAGCCTTAAAATATTCTACATTTGCATTGACTTCACAAACTAAAGCAACCTCCCAAAAGACAATATTTTTTTTTTTGTTTATTGAGGAAATTCCATAACAGACATTTTAACAATGTATACAGCATGTAATTAATTGAGTATTAATCCTTGGCAGGCTGAGCCTACTAGGACTGACTGTAATTTAAATAAGTGTAATAAAATTTAGCTAGAAAATTACTTTCATGAGCTTGATCAGTTCTCTTTGAAGGTTTGAAAGTTGGAAGGCTTGGTTTGTGGTCAAAATTTTAATAACAGACTGCCTAAGATTTCTTCATCCTAGCTGGTACCTTCAAGTGGATGGTGGTGTAGTGGAATAAAGTATTGAGGAATAAATTTTTTTACCTTCCTATTTATTACAGAAATGACTTTTTATAACTGGGATGTGGTAGGAGTATTTTGCACACAGAAGAAACCTTTTCTACAGCCTGCTTGTTTCCTACAGGCTAAGGTCTGTAGCTGTTGCCATCATCTTCCACTTTCCACATTGCTCCCCCCTTTTTCAGGCTTCTTTCTCTCCCTGACCATGATTCTCTAACATTCCAATTCTACTTATACAGTGGTGGAATAGACACAGCAAGGAAAGATCATGCAGAGCTCTGTATATTTTCAATGGATAGAAATTATACTGAGAAAAGTAAAGCATGGCAATAGGGAGGGATGGTATCTGAAGAGCAGTTTATGAGGAAAGGAAACTGCCCAAGGCAGAGTGGAAAAACATGTAACTTCAAGTAGAAGGAAAAGGAACTTGGTGAGTGTACAGGAGGACTTCACATGCTAAGCAGGAGCTTAAAAGTTGAAAGATGAGAAATGCTCTTCTTTTATTTTAAAAGAAGGGAAAATAATCCAAGGAAATTCCCAAACCCCCGGAAGTCTGCATTTACAGTTAGTTGCTCAAGTGTGCTTCCCATCAGAGTAATCATTTTAAATCAAGGAAACCACTAGTGGAGTCAGCATTAACCAACTTCAGTTTACACATCTTACCACCTAAACATTACAGAACCCATAGCTATTTTCAGCACCCTCAGCTTGATAATAAAAACCCTTTAATTTTGGCATACATCCTTGTGCAAGCCTCATATACAGTTCTTTTAAAAAATGTACAGGCTTTGTTCTGACCTCATGTTTATCTTTCTGGTGGCTAAGTTATTAGCTGTCTTCACTTGGCTAGGGCAAACTTCAAAGTGCGTCTTTAAACAACATTTTGAGAAATTTGAGGAACTACATAGGTATTTTATGTTAGAGATGAAAGGATGTTTTTAAGTAGAACAGATGAGACTGTGAGTGTACATGTTCATTATAAAGTTTATTTAACAGTCTGCTTCTATTTTTTCAGTATTTCTTGATGACCCTGAACATTTCAGAATAACTTAATTGATGCCAATAGTTTCGGTATTATATAATACTACTCATATGTTAAGTTCATGTTGCTCTTACGTATGCTATTTATGTATTTTCTGATTTACAATGTATTCCCTTTAATCTTCCTTGTTATTATTTACAACATCATTATGTATTACTATTTTCCTAATTTTTCTATACTTTTTCACTGAATTTAGCTCTTCAGCTACTAGCAGGTTAAGAATGTCTATTATGCTTAGACATAATATAACATCTCTTCCTTTGTTATATTACTTGACCCTGGCTTTGAAAAAGTAATTTCTTTTCATGCTTTCTCTTGATTCTCTGTTATTTAAGTATCATGCCAGAATAGTCCACACTGGTAAAAACATCACAGTGAATGCTCTGAGATGAAGATGGCAGTCCTGTGGTAATGGTGGGACTTGATGACCTTAAAGGTCTTTTCCAACCTAGTTGATTCTATGATTCTATGATTCTGTGATTCTACGGCACTGCTGAATGGACCTGTAGTTCAAGCTGGTCTAGCTAGCACTACACATACACTATATACATGCACATGAATAAATAAGTATGTGTGGGTATGCGTATGTATACAGAAATGAATAAGCAGCCAGTTTAAATACTGTTTGCAAAGGGAAAGATAAAAACGCTGAGTCAGATGAATGTTACATTTGGTGTTTGCACATGGAAATAACTGATATCTAATTCCTAAGTGGTCAACACATTTTCCTGGTTCACCTAGCTGTAGATTACACAGCAATCTCTTCAGAAGTTTATATTACTGAGTAAGTAGTCTGTCTCCTTACCACTGTACCTCTACTTTGTCTAAGGGTGAAATATTAATTAAAAAAATAGAAAATTAGGATATCTCTGTTTCTATTTTAAATTTACCAGTTACTTCCCAAAATAGAACAGATAGCTACTAAGTTCAGCTTAAGTAGTCGGTTTTGCAAGCTATTTAATACAGTTCTCAGTCTAAAAAGAAAATACTCTGTATTTAATTTAGCACTTTAAATGCTGGAAGAACAATTCATGAGCTCACTGAGAAGAAACATAAACTGGCACCTACCCCCTCTAGATTAAAGGGGGATCTAAGCAACCATTGTATACACTTGGATTCTAAATCACACCCTGAGCCTCTGTCACTTTAACTTTACTTGTGGGTCTCGGTGGAACTGCTCACAAGTGTTAAACAGATGGGTAAGTGTTTACAGAAATGAGCCTGAGAGAACAACGTACTTAATCCTGCTGCATGATTGCAGGGAGTAGCTGGAGCAAATTCCACCCAAGCATTCCCCACACTATGGATCAAACCAGAGAAGGAAAAGCTGTCTGCTGCAAATAAGAAGTGGGATGCCAGACAGCTTGCTTTGTGTAAGCTGCCAACCAGTGTTCTTAACATGCAACCTCAAGAATCGTTATTAAATAGGAAGAAACTTGATTTGGTTGTAGGAGGATGTTGACAGGAAGAAAGTAACACTGAGCTTCCACAGACAAGGAAAGATCCAAGCAGTTATTCATTACTAAAATGACCGCAAACATATCAGTTTTATAGTGAGAGACAGAAGATTAAAATATAAAAATCTCCAATTAGATATATCACAAAAAAGAATGAAGTAAAATCTAGTGGGTCTGGTTTATGAAGTATTTTCACAGCATTCATCAGACTAGTTTAAGTAGCAGTGCCAGAAGGCAGCTCCCAGACCCTTGAGACCACACTGAAGACAAAACTGAAAGAAATGCCTTTGTCCCTCTTCTGCTGGTGAAAGAAGTTCAATAGACAGGTAATAAGATGCAGTAAAAGAACTGTTAGAACTGTTTTGAAGATACATTCGGATAGTGAGGAAAAAAGGTTAGACAGATTGCTTCTAAAATTACTGGATTACACTTTGTTTGTTATCTTAAGTTATGACTATATAACCCTTCCATAAATAAAGTCTTCCTTGTTTGCATATTGTGCTTGAAAGCTGGCACTAAAGAGGGTATAACTGGTTTTCTGTCTTGATAAGGTTGGTAGGTGGATTACTCACTTTTAGGGACTTTGAAGTATCACAAACCTACCTTTTCTTCTGCCTCTTTCAAACGAGCAGAAAGGGTTACTCTGAGACAAAGAGAGCAGCATGATTCTTTCTGTCACTCATCTGCACTTTTGGATTCCTCATGTAAGTCTATGTTTTGGGGGGCTTTTTTCTTTCTCCTGCTGATTATGTATTTTTCCTCTTTCTCTTCAAGATTAGCAATAGCATCCTAATAGTTTTCATGATAGTTTGTGATTAAAACGTCTGAAAGAAATTAAATCTACGCAATCCACTACATGAAGATATCTTCTCATTTAGACACATGAAAACTGTCTGAAACCATTTCTAAAGCCTCTCAGCTCACAGCTCTGTAAATGGGAAGACTCTACAAAAGCAAGAAAGTCCTTTACACTTATTCACCCTTTACATAACATACCTACATACACATGCAAAGACAATCTGACCTAATAGGACTCTGTCCCCTCTAAGTCTCTCTCATTTTCATCTCACAATCACAGAATCACATCATGGATGATCTAGGAAAGCACCTCTGGAGATCATCTAATCCAACCCCTCTCCTCGAGCAGATTGCTCACAAATGTGTCCAGTTAGTTTTTTAATATGTCTGAGGGTAGACGCTCCACGACATCTCTGGGCAACCTCTTCCAGTGTATGACCACCCTTGCAGTAAAAAAAAAACAATTAAAAAAAATTTTCTGTTCTTCAATTTGTGACCATTGTCTCTTATATCATCACTGGGTGCTACTGAGAGGAGTCTGGTTCTTTACTCCCCATCATCACCCCATCCTGAGCCTTCTCTTCTGCAGGCTGAACAGTCCCCACTGTCTCAGATTTTCTCCACAGGAGAGATGCTCCAGTCCTTTCATCATCTTTTTGGTCCTTTGCTGGGCTCCCTCCTGTACATCCATGTCTCATCTGTACTGGGGAGCCCAGATCTGGACCCAGCACTGCAGGTGTGGCCTCACCAGCATTGAATAGAATGGATGGATCACCTCCCTAAACCTGTTGTCAATGTTGTTCCTAACACAGCCCAGGAGGTGGTTTGCTGTGAGGGTGCAGTGCTGGCTTGTGTTCACCTCAGGGCCTTCCAGGACCCCCAGACCCTTTCTGCAAAGTGCTATCCAGCTGGAAAACTGACGCATCTCTCTTGCTGCTTTCTCAGTTGACACCTCTGTAAAAGTGACTTCTTGTCTCATGCTGTGTTGCCTAAACTCATCCTCCTATTTATAATGCTAGCTTGACTGGGAGAGACTACTTTGCACACTCAGTCCTAAAAGTGATGTAATCCTAAAAGTTAAATAAAAAAACAGAAATTTTGTTATTGATTATTCACTAGGTGGTTATCATACGTTTACAAAAATCTTAGAAAAATTGAATATCCATAGCAGGCCCAGCAGCAAACCTGTGAGGAAAGCTATGAAAAGCTCCTTAAAGACTTAAAAGTAGAAGTTACTAATAAAATAAGAAGTTAGTGAGGAAAATGTGTTCAATTTACCACACATTATTATAAGAAACTGCGCAGCACATGTTTAAGTGCTTTGCTGCACTGTGGCTTGTGGTTTTATGTAGTATAACTAGTACTGTGTCAGCTCACACTATTACTTCATATTATTTCCCTGAGTCTTCCTGGTAATACAAAACTTTTCTTGTTGTTTAGCAGAATGATCGTTAATTTGTTTTCTTAATTTTACTGCCTAATGTTTTAGTTTGACATATGTTTTGCCCAATTATTATTTTATATTTATCTATATTTTCATTCATCCTTCTTGTTTTGTAGTCACTTAAATGAATTAGAAGTTTAAGGGGTTTTGTGTTCTTGCATCAGTTTTATTTACTTTGGGGGGAAGAATTCTATGTTTCCTTTTTCTGTATTTAGAATTTGTGTAAAAACTTATAGTACTCGAAGAATTGTTCTCAAATTCACATTAGTTATTTTTATGTTGATAAAGTCAATGTTTTAATTCATTCATACTTTTTGCTTCCATATACATTCTCCTTCTCCTTTGATAAGATTATTTAAAAATTTATGACTTTTTGTATGTTGAATGTACTACTCTAAATGTCCTGGGTTTGATAGGTCTTTCTTAGGTAATATGAAGAAGAAACTAAGGAGCTCAGAGAGCTTGCTTGCCGTCAGACAACCTGGTTCTACGTCATTTTCTGGAAAGTAATTTTATTTTGTAAAAACAGCTCAAAATGTTCCTACACCCACCAGTTGTGCCTAGAATGCGAAGACATTCTCTTTCTACCAAGATTGAGGATGTAGGAGCTTCCTGCTCCTTGGTATGACATGTCCTGTTACGAGGACAGGACACAGTTGCTTGCTTAATGCCATACATTCCTGGACTTGCTTTCTCAAATTCTTAGAGGCATATTCCAATAAATCAAGACAGGGTACTTCCTTTTCTTCGCAGAATACAAGTAGACTCTGTGATTTGGAAAAGAAATCCACTCAGCATAATTATTTCAATTTCTCAGACTGGAAAACTCAAAGAGTACAGATCTGTCTAGCAATAGCAACCCAGCATCAATGAAGGCATACCACATAAAAATAGGTTAATCATCTAACAATAACCCCAGAAAACCCAACAACAAACAAACAAACAAACAGAGACATAAAGCAGAAAAGTTTAGCATGATTTGGAAAACTATTTGATGTATACAGTGGTCTAAAGAGCCTAGAAATTAAAAATGTCTTAAAGAAGTTGCTCTGTGGGGTGGTATAGGAAAGACTCTGATTGCAATTCACTGAACTTCAGCCTCTTCAGGTTCCAGTAGAAGATTACCAGGAAGTAGGATGCTTTTTTAGTGCACTATATACAGTCCTGGCAGATCAGGATGTCTCTTTGCCTGGATATTTAAATCTGGATTAATTATGAGTCTGCTTTTCCTGTGTTCTCATAGAGAAGAAAGTAATTAATTACTATTAAATGGTTGTAGTATGAGGCCTAAATTAAACAACTTCTTCTCTTTCCATGTTTAGATAAGATAGGTTATGAAAAGTTAAGTACAGATGGAATATGACAAATGCTGTCATACAATTTCCCATTGCTTTCCTGATGGCATGCATTCTGAAGTACAGTTTCTTCAGACACAAAAACCTTACTATATCTTTTTGCACAGTAGAAAATAAGGCATTTTCTTAGGTAGTTAAAAAATTAGGTATTGCTTTCAAAACCCCTTTTCAAAATGAAGTATAGAGTTTAAAACTTCCCGCAGTTTCTGATTTGCAAAACTTCAGCTGGATCAGGTACTTACTGGAAACAAATTGGCTTACTGTGGACACTGGCTAATCAGCTGTGTGTGAATTCCAGCCTGTCAAATGCTTGCAAAGGGTTGACTTAGAGTGTTTGCAGATCACTCTTCATGACCTGAAAACAGTTCCAGAAGCCACATGGCATGTATCCCAACCACTACTTTGGCCAGCCAGAGCACCTAACACACCTCAGTAAGTGATTGCTAACTGTTCCTGTTTTGAATATTTCAACAGGAAAACAAAGCAAAAGAAGAAAACCCACAAAACCAAAACTATGCCCCACTACATGATTGCAGCAGAATTAACAATGATATAGACAGCAGAAGGCTCTCCTTTTTTTCTACTGTTTATTTCCCAAAATTACAAGGAATGCAGATGTGCTTGCATGGCAGACCATTGATAATTCGGCCTTATTCACAGAATTCTTTGCACATTTTTTTGATTCTTCAGCCACATCGCATCTTTTAACATAGAAGTGGTGCAAAACCCAGGCATCTTCGAGAACTGTCATAGTACCACAAAGCTCTGAATTACCTTATAGTAGGAACATTATTTTTAAAGAAAAAGTCCATTGATTTTTTTTATTTTTCTTTTTGGTTTTCAGCAGATTAGACACGTTTGTTGTTAATATTCATGCCAAAAAATGTTTAGAATTGTGAGCACTTTAGTCTGATACCAGAACTAAGCAAGTCCTTGAGGAATCAGGGTGAACTAAAGAACAAGATACTTAGGCTAAATTATGCCAGGAGTAAATATAACTAATAAAAATTGAGAGCATGTGAATGTAGATTTTTACTTCTAGCCTCTCTATTTTTGCAGAGATAAAGATCCAAAACTGCTCATGCAAACTGATTAAAAAGAAAAAAAAAATCCATGGTGAGCATTTGTGAGACTGGGAGGTTTTTTTCTTGCTGTTTCTCTTGCAAATGTAGAATTTATTAAAGTTGCCATTGCTTCAAACCTTTCAGACAAGGTTCTCTGTCAATCTGATGGAATTGTAAGACAACACACACTGCAAAGTTTAAATAGTTGCAGCTTTTCTGATTTTTTTTATTGATTGAGCAGTGACATACCAGTTAAATCCTCTTCCTCCTTCACTTTTCTTCCCACCCCCACCCGACCCCACCCCACCCCCAAATTACTGAATATGCAATGAAAAGCTAATTGGCAGAGAGCCATTCTGGCAAGCTGCATGATGTGTTCAGCAGTTTGTTTGATTTATACCGTTGAAAGTTGCCAAACTTTTTGTCATTTGGTTTAATATAATGTTGTGCCTTTAACAAATTTTTCTTCCATAAAGGATTTTTATTTTGCTCAGTAGGATTATAATTTGAAGGTATAATTAGCATCTTGTTAATTGTTGATAATTACACATGTCTTTCAAAGAGCTCTTGCAAACGGCATGCAATTCATTTAACAGAACTTCCTCGAGCTGGTGTTCAGAGGTCCCTAATGAGCAAAGAATAGAGCAGGAGTGGATGTAATAATGTAAATTGAAAATATGAACACATATAAGCAATCTAAATTTAAATTCAAGACGGTGACATGAATGAGCCTCTCTGCTATCGAGAGACACACAACAGTATGAATTAGCAACCTCCTTGCTCCAAAAATTGCAGAGACAAAGAAAATGGTACTCTGATGTTAAGCTTTGAATTTAAATTTTCCAGCAATATTTGTGTAAATGTAATGTAACATATAGAATATTACAGCCAATGTGATGATGAAAAATAATAATTACTTACACTGTAATGTTTTTTACCACTGAAATGTCATTCTATGCTATGTAGCCATGTCAGAATTTGATTGTTTCTGCTCATAATGTAGCAATTGTAAGGCTCTCATTTAGGAAAGTAGGCTCCATTGAGAGAAATCAAGAGTATTTCTGTAGTAAAGTTTGGCAGCCTTGCATACTTACAGCCTGTTTCATATCAAAACAGCATAATGTTGCAGATCCCTATCAAAGAATAACTGGGGTTTCTCATTTCTTGGCAGGTAAAACTCTCACTGGATCAGTGAGCTAGAGGAAATTTTATCTTCTCCTTCATGCCTATCAGTCTGGGGCCTATAGAGCTAGAAACAGACCCTTATTTTGGGGCAATAGGATTTTGTCATTTACACTATCTCTGAGTTACCCTGCCGAAGAAAACAAACATGCAGCCTCCCTTTGAAATTCTTGGTTTTGCTGCAGCTTGTGGAGGGTGAACATCACACAGCTTTTGCTCTGCCCTCTACCCATGCTGCAGTGTTGATAGTGTCATGGGGTGTCTAACATGTCTTTGCGTTCCTTGTTGCCACTGTTAATCTCCTTGGAGCCAAGGGCAAGAGGGGCTCTGTAGCAGAGGGGAAGGCAAGACCAGATGAGGAGTCAGGAAGTGCCCACATACCTCTTAGATAACACCACCGTCTGCTTTCAGTTTACACAGAGGCCGGTATGAAAACCTGTGGGATCCAATCCCAGAGAGCTCTATATGCTGAGGGACAGGATGGGGTCACTTGGCTAGCTGAAGATCAAAGCAGTGTAGGGAAGCCCTTGCATCTCTTTTTTTCTATGCTGAGCTGTGCACTTCTCAAACACAGGCTGCAACCTGGACTGCTGTGTCCAGGAGTTGCCATAACCTCCGCTTGAACTTTCTGGTTTTGCCCCACCTCACCAGAGGGACTCATTCCCCTTTCTCCTTCAGAAAGCTCAGCTGACTTGGGCTGTGTTAGCTCCAACTAGGCTGTTTGTTAGAAAACTGCTTGCTCCCAACATTTCCATTTGAATGCAGTTCATTTTCTCCACCCATATGGATGACTTCAGACATCGTATTAGGCCTCCTCTTTGTTGTTACATGACTACAGTGGAGTTTTTCCCTTAGCCATCTGTCTTTTTGAGAAACACTTTGAATATTGTCAGGTGTTCATGCTAGCAAGAGTTTCTCCAAGTATTCCTCAGAGCCTTTCCAAACAGTCCCTCTTCTACTTGACACAGAGCTGCAGCATCTGGTTGCCAAAGCACTCCATCACCTTTGTTAATAGTCAGATTTTAATGCCTCGGTAAAAATGGGCAAGAATGAGGATTTAAAATAGGCTAGCCTTTAACTGAATTAAAGGGGACTACAGATATATTTGGTTTATGTGAAAGATTCAAGTTTTTTGTCTTGAGAGTATTAATATTTCCTTTTAATTACTTTATTAAGCAAACTAATTTCTTGTACCTTCTCTCTCATTTTTCCTTAATCCTTGGGTTTCTGTTACATAGAATGATTGTTAAAAATTATGTTTGTTACAACATAACATGATGTTTAACTAAGAGTTCTTGGTATTTGCAGCAGAATATTGTTTTGTTTTGTTTTGTTTCTTTGTAGGTAGTCAGCTCACAAAATGTAAACAACTAAAAAGAAAAAGCAATAGATCAGCACACAGTATCAGGAGTATTAATCATCTATTTGAGTGAGGTGTCACAGTCATCACTACACTCAGGACAAACAATTTTTCCCCAACCTCACTTCTTTAAAATTAAACCATACTCATTGTGGCCAAAGCCAGTTAACAAAACAGCTCCATCTTATCCTTGAGAGCTGACTTCAAGTGGCACAAATAATTGACTTGCTTATTTGCATTATTTCTTTATTCATTCTCCTGTGAAATAGAGGATGCTGGTTGGAACCATGCCAGATTAAAGGGAAAATTGAACCTACACCCTCCAGCTCCAGGCAGTGCCCAAGGCAAAGGGTCTTAACCACTGAGCTACCCATAAGCTCTCATTAGGCTCACTCTGCTGGTGAAGAAGGGGCCCATCTAAGTGCCAGAAGATTGGTTGATGAGAAGTTCAACGTGAGCCAGCAGTGTGTGCTTGCAGCCCAGAAAGCCAACCATATCCTGGGCTGCATCGAAAGGAGTGTGACCAGCAGGTTGAGGAAGGTGATTCTCTCCCCTACGCTGCTCTTGTGAGACCGTACCTGGGGTAGTGCGTTCAGATCTGGGGCCCCCTATCCGAGAAGGACATGGACCTGCTTGAGACAGTCCAGAGGAGAGCCATGAAGATTATCAGAGGGCTGGAACACCTCTCCTAGGAAGACAGGATGGGAGAGTTGGGCTTGTGTAGCCTCCAGAAGAGAAGGCTTCTAGGAGACTTTAAAGAACCCTTCCAGTACATAAGGAGACCCACAAGAAATCTGGAGAGGATCTTTTTATAAGAGCACATAAGAATAGGACAAAGGGAAATTGCTTTAAACTGGAAGAGAGTAGATTGAAATTAACTATAAGGAGGAAGTTTTTTGCTGTGAGAGTGGTGAGGCACTGGAACAGGTTGCCCAGAGCTACTGTGCCTGCCCCATCCCTGGAAGTGCTCAGGGCCAGGATGAATGAGGTTTTGAGCAACCTGGTCTAGTGGAAGGTGTCCCTGCTCATGGTAGGGGGGTTGAAACTAGATGATCTTTAAGGTCCCTTCCAACCAAAACCGTCCTGTGATTCAATCATAAGATGCTGTCATGAGGAGACCCAGTTTCTTCTGACCAGTGCAGAGGCAGGAACCAAAACCAGTGCTGTCCTCCAAATCCTGAAGTCTGGTACAAGCTGTCTTGCCTCGTATCTCATCTAAGAATACAATTACTTTCAGAGCTCTAACTGTCATTACCACTGTTCTGAGATAGAATGTGCTTCATATTCTCACTAAAATTAAAGTGAAAATGTAAGGCAGATAGTATAATGCAGTTCAATATCACTAAGAGATTAAATGGTATATATGGGTACACAGGGAGAGTTTTAGCTAAATTTTTTTGCTCATAGTACCCTGTAGGCCAATCAATGAAATTGTATCTTTTACTGGCCCGGAGCAGCCCAGTGCCAAGTAATCCTCTTCTCCTTTCTGTTATCTTTACCTCATTTCCTAATAATTTCTCAAGCGTTCTTTTCAAATTAAAGTCTAATAGTATATTCCTTTCTTAAATGTTTTTACAAAGCATATTTATAATATAAATCAATGCAATGAAACCACTGAATAGTGGAGGCACAATATATATATAGAGAGAGCAATTTTTAAGCTCTTCAAATTGAAGTAAAGAAGAAGAATGCAAATAAGGCTGTGGATAGTCTTGCTTTTTATCTGTGTCTCTCACATGTTTTCCTTTCATTTCCTACTTCTTTTCAGAAGAGCTCATAGTGCCAAATTTTGGTTTTGATTTTCCCATTCTTAATTCAATCAAGACAATTCTGTTAAGAACAGGACCATCAGCAGATATTTGACAAGATCAGTGAGGGTTTTTGATTTTTCCTGTTCTTCGTACAGGATCGCTAGACTTAATTCAGATTATTTTTTATTAAGTCTGAGAAAGGAAGACACAGCTATAAAATATTCAGCAGAAAAAGCAACAGAAAAAGGAGCTGAGAAGCTTGTGCAAGAGATTGTGAGTGGAGCAGAGGTGCAGAGTCAAATTTTTTAAAGAAAGAAAAAATATAGCAAGAAAACAGACACCATATAAATGTTACTTAAAAAATAACAAAGGTATCAGCAGACGCTGTGTAATCTATCTAGGAAAATAGAAATACTTCACAATTAACTATTTTGCACCTGAAGATATTTGGAAGCAGAATGCAGATAGTCAAGCTGTTTATTTGGAGATCTTATAAACCCTGTCTTCAGGTCACATGCCTTCTTCAACACTATTGTGTTCTCAGCAGTCGCCAATTCATTGAAGTTTGTCACACATTCCATTATATGCAACAGGTTTCTTAAACCTCATCTTCCATGATGACCTAAAAAATCTCTTCTTCTTGAAAAAAAAATTATTAGTTCTTATGATTGCAAAGCATAGCTTGAAAACTACTTTCAAGTTTAAATGCCTCAAAAGCAAATATATAAGACTTTCCAAAATGAATCTAACAGCTTTTGCTGCAGTCTTGCAGGCTTTTTCAAAATTATTTTAGAAGATGTGGCTTTGGCCACGCTGTCTGTGCAAAACATGTAGAATACATATGGACAGTGGGGAATATATAAAAAGTTCTGTGAACTTAAGTTGTCTGCAGAGAGGCTTAGCTGCATTACAACAGCTTTCTGAATGGAGGACCTTCTATTCCAAGCTCACCTCAGTCCTACAGAAAGCCTTGTGCAACCCACAGCTGCATGAGGTATGTGCCATGCAGCCCACAGTGCACATGTACTACTTGGAGTGTTGGGACCTCCTTATTAATTTCCATCATGATGAAAACAGAAAAAATTTATAGCAATATAATATTGTTGGCTGGTTTACTCTGTTTTCCTGTCTAAGATTCAGAGAAGATAGAAGTAATGTTCCCTGATAAAGAAAAAAATATTTTTCATTTATCCTTGAAAGTTGCCCTAATCCCTAGAAGTTTCTCTCATAACATCACCTGTAACTTTTTCTATTTCCAGGACTGTTGAATCATCTTTTCTCTGTGACATTTTATGAATGTGTATCCAGTGCACTGGAATAGTATTTATGTACACATTTCCACATGTCTCTAAAGCGAAAATGAAAATTACTGTGGTTAAAGCAGTCACATCAGCTAGAGAATATACGTACTTGGAAAATGAAAGGGTTCTAATTTATAAAGTAGATATATAAAAGTCATTCCACTATACGTATCAGCCAAGACTTAAGTGCAGGGTAATACATAAATAAGTCTTTCTTGGTGGAGACAAGCTGCCAGCAAGAGCTCAAGCCACCAGACAGTAACAAGGATGCCTGAGGCTGTTGCAGCAGAAAAATTCTCCATGCTAGTGAGAATATGTTTTCCACTGGACTTACCCCCTGTTAAAAATAGTGACCTCATCAATTACAACAGATTTCAAAAGATCAGAAAGAAAACACCACGCCCCTGTGCGAAGCAGGGGCACATTTCCACTGTATCATTCTTTATGAGAAGCAAACCCTCCCCAAGGACAATGCTGACTCCAAACTCCCCTAATTTCAATTCAACTGCAAATAATGATGCTGAAAGTCTTATTTCTGAAAAAAATGCCTGGTCTAAACTGAAACTTTTCCCTTCTTTATCTCTCTATGTAGAAGTTACCAAAGGATAAATGTACTCTATAATGCTTTTTCAGGAAATCCCCAAAAGAAAAGCATAGTTCAAACTTTTGAAGAATAGCTCATCAAACTATAAGCTGAATATAATGTCCTGTGTACTGGACATAACACTAAACTGGTTTGACTCTGCTGCATTTTACCCATAACACACACTAATTTATCCTTGGTGTCAGTAAAGAGTGATGGGAAAATGAAGTTGTTAAACAATAGTAAAAGTTAGTGAGATGGAGATGAGTCTATTCGGAAACTTACCTATTTTGTATCTTCTCTAGCATATTTGTGGACAGCAATGTTTTGTGCTTTTTACACCCTCAGCCCTAGCAACACTATTGTCCCAACAGCTAGGAACCCTGAGTTTGAGGTTAAGTTTTGGCAGGTCTGAGCTCCCGCAGTACTTAGTACAATACCCCTAGTGTATTTTCATATGCTCCATTTATTTTGAGAAAGTCAAGGGACAAGTTTAACCAAAGGGCATAGCCAAGGGTAGAACATATTCTTCACTGTGGATAAGACATCATCTGTATTGAAGGACATGATCCTCATCATCACTACCTCACATGGGAAATATCAACACAAATCTTTCAAAAGTAGTGTTTAACCCTATCATCTGAGCCTGATGACAGAGGATTGACACATTACAAGCCAGTAAAATCTCTGTTCACTACCCCAGCTTCTCTCAAGGCCATTTGTGCAAGAGTGATTCCAGGTTTTCATTATCTCAGGCTACTGACTTACATTCTTGGGGCTGTTGAACTTGGTAAAAGAAGATGTAAGGTCATATACCAGCCAATTACAGGATAAAAGAGTGAATATAAAGACAAGATACCACTTCATCTTCCCCTCTTTTCCTCCATCACACCTACACTAGCACATATGCTGAGTATGAAAAGACGAATTTAGTACCACCAGTAGTCACTTAAAGTCAAATCTACCCCCTTTCAGTTTAAACCATTCCCCCTTATCCTCTATCACTACACGCCTTTGTAAAAAAGTCCCTCTTCAGATTTCTAGTAGACCCCCTTTAGATATAGGAAGACTGAACAAGCAGTTCATTCACACAGGCTTCCAGGAATTCCTGCCTGCCTTCCTCTTTGTCAGGATGCATCACTCCTGAGCCTGAAAGAGGTGATCCTTGAATATTATCCAGCTTTCTTAGACTCCTCTTCTTTCCAGGACTTTATCCCATAACGTTCCACCAAGCAGATCCCTCCCAAAGTCTGCTTTTCCGAAGACCAAGAAAGCAAGCTTGCTAAGCACCCTTCTTGCCATCCCAAGGATCTCAGATTCCACCTTTTTATTTTATTCTGCATATAACCAATAGTTCTAATCAGTTTTCTCTGTACATACATGGGTATCATTTACAATATATATATATGGCTTTCTGAAATGAATTTTAGATTAGTGAGCACTTTCATGTCTCTCTGAATATATACACAATGAAAAAGAATGCACTGGTAGTTGCCAATAAGCCAAAGGAAGATGTGAATTCCTGAAAAACTGGAATGAGCACTTCTAGTAAATTGCATGCATCACTGCACGTCAATGACTCAGATAGGTGTTCATAGGAAAGTGGCTCCTTTGCATGACAGGCGGTTAGACGCATACTTTTATCTAGCTAGCTCACTGTTGAAGGTGTGTATGCCGAATAAAACTAACATCAGTTCTCAAATGGTTAAAGCATTACTTTAATCTCCTAAAACTTCTGACAGGCAATGATTGTAAGAGTTAACAATGGCTTTTTCAGCAACACAAGATTAGAATGGCCATCAAAAGTCCAGCCTCTCACTAGGATAAAGCCAACATCATGTAGTCTTGTTCATAAACCTATCAAATTCCATCTTTTTTTATCTATGATAATCTCTTGGAAGGCTGTTTCAAAAGGTTGTTTAGTCCTTTGATGGTTAGGACCATCTTCATTGCGCAGCTATATTTATTAACAGGAAGCTTATACCCATGTACTTTTGAGTCACTGCACAAAAATCTTATCATTCAATATATTTTATCACACTTCTGTTGCATCTATAGAGCCATGAAGTATCATCTACTTCCCCTGAATTTTCTTAGGCAAATAAAGATGACTTTTTGAGGGCTTATTTAGTAAGAAAAGTGTAAGTTGGTTCCTCATGTAGTAATCTACTTGCAGATGAAGTGAGTAATATTATATTTCTTCTTTATGTTTTTTTTGGGTGATAGAGTCATCGAATACTTCAGCACACTTCATAAGTCCTAATGACACTAAAAAAACATTTTGCTGTGTTATCAATAAAAATCCTTTACCAGCAGCAGGAAAAGGGCTGGTGTTGCTAATATTTATCAATGCTAACCTGAGTGGTTGAAATTTATAGGTCAGGTTAATTTGACAAAATGTAGATATCCTACATATGGATATACAGACTTGGGCTGGTTATTTAAGTTCCCAACACAAGGCCCTATGAGAAATAAGCCCTTTAGAATATAAGTCATCTAGTTATTTCATAAATCTACTCAGGATGAAATTATTTGCTTCCTAGATGGACTTATGTTTCCTTAATGACTATAAAGGTAACTTTAGAAAGGACTCATTTGATGTTAGCCAAATTGAATAGTCTTCTGTCTATATTATGTAAGGAAGACTTTCAATAAGGAAATCTCACCTAGACTCAGATTTAGATCTTCAACCTGGTGTTCATCGTCCCTTTACACTAGCAATCTACTAAATGGGACAGGCACCTCTGAAAAGCAATAATTGCACAGAAGATCTTCCTCAACCTCTGTGAGTGCCAATGGTTCACCCTCAGCTAGGGAAAGAGCCTACAAAGGATGCCTATGCATCTCACTTAGCTATCTTAGTTTACTGTCCAAAGGTACAAGGGGTAAGTACAGGCCAGAAAATGCAATCATGTGCCAATTCATCTTACAAAGACTGACAAATAACATACTTCTATCATTCATTAATCTCTAGGTTAAAAAATTTCAATCATACCATCAGTGTATTCAAATAATACCACAAAATTGTTTACTAGATGGTGGTGTCTTCACGCACTGTAAGACACAGAAACTCTTGGAACCATTTAAAAATGCATCAATATAAACCATTTGCCAAATGCTCACAGGGATGAGGACTGCATTGTAGACAACTCCTGAAAAGGAGGTGGGGCAGTGGGAGGGTAAATTCGTAACACAGATTATTCACAATGAATAATTCAGCTAGTTCTTTTTACAACACACTTCCACCAGCTGGCTTTTGTGTAAGAACTTCAAAGTATTTCAGTCTGAATTGATTAAGATTCTACACGACATTGATTTGGATGTTAGAAAAAAATGCTGTTCTCCAAAATGCAATGACATTTGAGCAATGCAGTTTTGTACTACCTCTCTTGACAAGTCCATGAGAATACTTCTCTGAAAATTAGAGCATTAGAGCATTTTTATTGATCACAGATGCAGAATTACTTTCATGTTGGATTTCCTTTACAAAGAAAGTACATGCTGAATCACAGAAATGCTGAAATTTCCCTTATAATAGTATCACCTTGGATCACTGAAATCTATCAGTTTTGTTTCTAGGTGCACATGTGGACTTTTCACAACTAATGAAAAAAGTTATGGGTGAGGGAAGTTCAACAAGAGCAGTCTTTTTTTCCCATCTCTTACTGAAATCCCTTGCTAAGAAAAGGAAATCCCTTTTTTTTCCTCTTGGCACTAAAATGCTGTAAGCAGGGACTATCCTAGTGCTAAATATTAGCAGCTGAATTCCAGAGTGATGTATAAACAGAGTTCAAAGGCAGAAATAAATTTACATATGCATTGCTAGCATAGTTTCTTTTACCACTGCAGTATTCTATACATTAATTTGAGTGCTGGAGAACTCCTTTCTCTGTGGCTTGTATTTTAAAAACAAACTAAAATAGAATAATTTCTGAGGCCACAAATGGGACTTTGTGGAGACAGCACACATTAGGACTGAGGGCCTGGCAATTGCTTATTATTTTTTTCCCTTATTTATACTGCTTGTTTATCCACCCTTCACTTGGAGGTCTGGCAATTTATTACTTTTTTTCTTTTGTCAAAGCTTCTGGGACATTTTTTGATGCATCTCAGTGGATGCCTCATTGTACTCCAAGACAAACTTTATTTTACCATTGTGGGAAAAGTATGTCTCATCCTCACTCATATTAATAACTATCTACCCAGCTGTATCATCATAGTGACAAAGAATGCTATCCATCTATTTGGATAAACGTATCTCACTTCCATGTGAAAATCAAGGATATGAGAGATAATCATGATGGACTGAGAGATACCAAACATTTAATTTAGTTCAGAGCAGCACTTGAAAGTTTAGATATACATGGAATGTCCCAGAACAAAACCTTTCCAAATGCAGATAGCAGAGATGCGTCTGAGAGATTTCCACTGTTTTCTATTTCTTCACAGAAAAAGACTTCTACATATTGGATTTTCAGCTGCTGATTTCCAGTGGAGCTGTGGCAAACTATGCCACCACCAGACAAGTACTTTTCAGGGATTTTATTCCTTCCAGAATTACAGTAACTGCAATTGAGGTTGCAATGGCAATTGTAAGACTTTAAAGCAAAATGGAAATGAAAGAAATATTTGGGAAAGAAAGGTGAATATTATATTTGGAGAATGAAAGTAAAAACTTTGAACATCAGAGTTCCGTTTAAGCCTAATAAAGGCTGATATGCATTCTCATGAGACTTGTGTTGTTCTTAAAACAATACAAACAAACCAAGCATTTACAATAGAATCAATTTGTTCAAATATCCAAGTAGTGACCAGTGATGAGTGGTGTTCCACAGTGGTCAGTATTGGAACCATCACTGTTTAATATCATTGTCAGCAACATGGACAGTGGGATCAAGTGCATCTGGAGCAAGTTTACTCAAAACAC
The DNA here is from genome assembly GCF_000696875.1 of Nestor notabilis. Lineage (NCBI taxonomy): Eukaryota > Metazoa > Chordata > Aves > Psittaciformes > Psittacidae > Nestor > Nestor notabilis. Next base: position 66,926 of record NW_009923237.1, read on the forward strand.
CAAGCTGTGTGATGCTGTTAACACACTGGAGGGAAGGAATGCCACATAGAGGGACCTTGACTGGCTCTAGAGGTGGGCCATTGCAAACCTTGGGAGATTCAACAAGGCCAAGTGCAAGGTCCTGAACCTAGATTAGGGCAATCACAAGACAAATACAAGCTGGGTGGAGAATAGATTGACAGCAGCTCTGGGGAGAAGGTCATGCGGCTGTTGATTCACAAGAAGCTCAGCATGACCCAGCGACGTGCGCTTGCAGCCCAGAAAGCCAACCATATCCTGGGCTGCATCAAAAGGAGGTTGACTAGCAGGTCGAGGGAGGTGATTCTCCCCCTCTGCTCTGCTCTCATGAGAAGCCACATGGGGTACTGCATGCAGATCTGGGGCCCCCTATCCAAGGAGGACATAGAGAGAGTCTAGAGGAGGCCATGAAGATTATCAGAGGGCTGGAATACCTCTCCTAGGAAGACAGGATGGGAGAGTTGGGCTTGTGTAGCCTCCAGAAGAGAAGGCTTCTAGGAGACTTTAAAGAACCCTTCCAGTACATAAGGAGACCCACAAGAAATCTGGAGAGGATCTTTTTATAAGAGCACATAAGAATAGGACAAAGGGAAATTGCTTTAAACTGGAAGAGAGTAGATTGAAATTAACTATAAGGAGGAAGTTCTTTGCTGTGAGGGTGGTGAGGCACTGGAACAGGTTGCCCAGAGCTACTGTGCCTGCCCCATCCCTGGAAGTGCTCAGGGCCAGGATGAATGAGGTTTTGAGCAACCTGGTCTAGTGGAAGGTGTCCCTTCCCATAGCAAGGGGATTGGAACTTGATGATTTTTAAAGTTCCTTTCAATTCCAACCATTCTATGGTTCTATTATTTTATGAAATTTTAGTTTCAGACTGGCCTTGGTTCCCATCACATGGATCTAGGAAATACCCGCTCAGGTTGAAAAGATTCCTCATTCAATATGTTTGAAATTGAACTTTTTTATGATATCATGACTTGCAACATTAGGGCCCAAAACCTCACATTCTTGTCTTTCAATACAAGGGAAGCCTCTTTGGAGCCTTTGTAGACTATGCAGGTTTTTCTGCTGCTAGAATGTTTCTGGGCTGCTCATATATAACCCTGGAAAGAGGGAGTGTGCTTTCCAGGTACTCCCTCAAGTACAAGGGATAGGGAGGAAGATCCCAGCAACCGCATCAGGGATGCTGTGCCTCTGACTCTTTTCCCTTCCCATACAAAGCCTCATTGCTCAGATTGTGTGCACATATTGAGGCCTATGGTCTGTTTTAGAAGATATTTTAATAAAAGAGCAAGAATACTGCAAGCCTCCAGCAACAAGGAACTCCTCCCTTCTACAGGAAGCACAGCAAATAATGATACTCAGTCTGATGCAGGCACCAGACACAAGTCCCTGGCATTTAGTAGAACTTCTCCTCTGTCTGCATGTGATTTCCATGTGCTTCTTTTGTAGGCAGTACTACAGAATGTCTTAGAAAAGTGCTGATAAAATTGGAAACTTCCAATGCTTCAGAAGACCTGGGAATGGGTGAACAGCCTTGGGGAAAGGGTTTGATTTCAACAGAAGGAAGATTGTAACTCCTCCTGGCTTCCTGGCCCAGATTTATATAACAGTGAAAAACCTCCAGTGTATGCTTGCACACCAATGATTAGTCCTATGTAGGGCTGCCAAAAGTAATTCCTAAATGACTACAAATATAGAGGATTTAGTTCGCTTTTACACATCTGCTGTCACGAGATTAGATTGGCTAAAAATATAGATTCATCCACTGTAGAGACTTCATGTCTCTACAAACATAACTGACTTTTTCCTGGTTTCTTCTTCATTATAAGGAGTTTCATGCCATGACAATGCAACCTTGCGAAGTATTCACACTTCTTTGGAAGATTAAAAATACAAGGGCAAGGAGCCGTGGGTGTACATACACACAAACACAGTCTGTGTGGAGGCATTACCCACTTACTAACATTGCATATTTTTATGGCATGCCCTCTTTCATCTGTGCTTTATTCTTCCAGCCATTTCCTTCAGACTCAGTCCCAGCATTTCAAATCTCTGAAAAGAGGCTTTTAACAGACACTTTTGTTTTTCTCCAGAACCAGTTTCTTTTGTTTGTTGCCTTTCCTGTAAATGTCCAGTGTGTCCTGATTCAAGACAAGCCTTTTCACTTCTGAGACTCCCTGTTAAGTTTCAGTTTCATACTAGCTAGCAGAAGCAGAAGCAGAAGATGCATCCCATTGCAAAAAGAAGCTTGTCTGGATTTGAAAGTGGAGGGAAGGAGAGGCAAAAGTCTGCAAAATCTGGGGGCTGAACAGAAAACCTGTTGATGGCTGCTCTAGGAGTCATCTCTGCTCTGGTCCATGGCTTTCTGGCCTAGGAGAACTGCTGTTTGTAAAAGGAGATTTTCTCGTTTAAGTCAACCTTTATAAAACCTTTTCCTTTTCCATCAGTGCAAACACACAGAAGGGAAAAAAAACCCAACAAAACAACAAACAAAACCAAAAAGAAAAAAAGAAAGCAAACATAAAAAAACCCAACAAACCAAAAAGCAAACCAAAACCAAAGCACGTTTCTTTCAAATGGAGAATTCAACCCCATTTTTAGCTACCATCTGCTGGTAGCTATCCTATCTGATGATTTATTAAATTTAGTAATTCTGAATTCATATAAAGAGAAAGTACAGTATTTTAAGACTCCACAAAGGAGAGAAACCATAGATATATTCCAGAGGAGAACAGCTGTCAGGCAGAGGAAGTAAGGAAAAATAATTTGATTTTGTTGTGAGGCACTTCCTTCTATAAATAACACTGTTACATGGATATAAATCAGAAGTACTGTCATTCTGATGAGACCCCAGGAGACTTCAGCTCTCTGTTCACAAGAAATTAGTCTCGATTAACTCAGATGACTTCTGGATAGGTTACATGCTCGTCATTCACAGAGGTACGCTGATGGCTGAAGGTTGATATTCTGTCAGAAATTAGGGTAATTAATGGATGAACTGCTGCTAAAATTCTAGTTACGTCCATTTTGCACACCAGGTGTCTAATATTGTTCACTTATTTTCATCTGCAAGTTTCGATATCAGCCTTCTCTTACCAAATATTACTTTCCTTTTCAATTCAATGTTTTGATTTTTAATAGAGTAGAACTTCTATTTTGAACAAATTGTCACTCTGGAATCTTTTTCTTCTTTCTAAATCTAGGATATGTTTTTGTGGATTGTGGGGGTTTTTTAAGAGTTCTTTCAGACTAAAAAAAAAAAAAATGTTTCTGTGCCTTTTTTTCATTTCCCGAGCTCTTTCAAAATGGACCGCAGTTCACAGAAAAGATTGCAATGGTCTTCCCATGGGCAGGACTAGACCCAAGCAGAAGCCAGTTTCTCTTCAGTTTACAGACAGGTTCTGTCTCACAGTAGAATCAGAAATGGTGGATCAGGAGCTATAACTCTCCCTTTATTCTCACTGGAAATAAGAAATTAAAAAAAGAAAAAAAAGTGTAAGAAATAAGAGAAGATAGGCAAATGGTACTTAAGAAACGTGTTTCAGAAATAAAGTGTTAAAAGATGAAAGTGTTAAACATGAGAAGAAGAGTGATCCGTCTTGTGTTTAGAACTCTGAACACAGCTTTACAAGCACAAAGGCTGTTTTTTTTTAGGAAAAAAGACCCAATTTTAGATATCTGGTGTGAGGCTGGGAGATGGGAACTTACCATTAACTGGAACAACTGTTCAAAGCAAAGAAATGAAAAAAGGAACAGCAGAGGAATTTCTCTCCAAGTTGCCTACTAAAGCAGTTTCGGGTTTAATTTTTGTGTCTGTTTTGCAATCCCTTGATAGTTAAAACTGGCTGACACAACATATGAGATATGCCAGTGCCAGTCCTGTGTATTTTGAGTTACTGGAAACAGAACAAATATCTGTGTTGACAAAAATTTTACAGATGTGCCAGATTTTTTTATTCAAAGTGAGAAGCAGAAGCCCCTCCAATAGGGAATGCTGATCTGCTCACAGCAGGCCTGTGAGATAGCAGCTGGACTGTGGCCTGGGTCACCCAGGCAAGGGGTATCTTGGTGGTGAGTGTCCAAATTATCCCGTTTGACAAGGAAAGGGGGAGTCACCAGAACAATCTGACTTGTCAAGTGTGGTATCGTTTTCACAAGCATTCAACAAATGTGAATAAAGCTCACAGTTTCCTGAATATCACTAAAACCCAGTAGGTTTTTATTGTTTTAATAGCAAATGGAAGGTTCTTTCACCTGCTTCTGTTGTGGGCAGATTTGAGATGTCCTCAGATCATATTCTCAGTGTGAAGTCTCAAGGGGAATTATTTCTGGGGATCATATCTTGACACTTGTTTCTGGAAATATGGATGGTATTTTTTGTTTGTTTCTTTGTTTGTTGTTTTTGGGGGGTTTCAGTGTTGGGTTTTGTTTATTTTTCCTTGCAACCTATTTGGCAAATGATGGGCTCTTAGAAAACACCTAAAACATTGAGACACTTGTTTTGCAGAAGATGGCAACAAAGTTCAAGTAAGGAAGAAGAAGAAGAAGAATTTGAAGGCAGGGATCTAAGAGAAGGGGAAGAAGTCTATGGGAGAGCTGGGCCTATATGTTGTGTGAAGGAAAGAAGAGTAAAGGAGAGGAATCTTACTGAATGTAAACTTCTAGTCAATTTAAGATACATATGTTCATGGCCTTTGACATATATACCCTGGGTGACTTTTATATTTAAAGTCCTCCATGTTATATTAACTCCAAAAAGTGAGGAGGAGAATTAGGATATAGTGTAGTTGAGGATTTTAAGCCCTTAGATACAAGCAATAAATACTACTCAGTAGAGACAAAATGTATTGTTCACATATTAGAAATCTGTGTCAAACCTTGTGCCAAAAGAAATGTGAGAGTGCTTTAGATACTAATATGCATCTGCAGTGCTAAGAGACATAGGAAAGAAAAGTCTCTTTGAGAGTTAGAGTATTCTTACACAGGTCTGACACAGATAGGAAGCTGCATAATGAAGCATTTCTGACTGAGGAGCAAATAAAACCAAAACCAAACACAGTTGGCTTCAGGTGAAACAGTGGAGATTGAGTACCTCATCTTCTGGCAGACAAATATGATTATATTCTGTTTTGTTTTGTTTTATTTTATTTTATTTTATTTTATTTTATTTTATTTTATTTTATTTTATTTTACTTAGATCTGGGTAAACAGCAGGTAAAGCCAGAGAATTTTATCTTGCATTACAGAACCATACACCATGGGTCATGTCCCATATTGACCACATTTTGGTGTTCTAGGTGTTCCCACATTACCTTGTGCTTTGGTGGAGGGGAAGAAAAGGTCTTTTGTATTCCTTCTTTTTTAGACAATAATTTTCTTTACTTTCTGTGTTTGCTGTCTGTATACTGCTCAAGTGTCCTCATTGAATCCCCATTTTCAATACTGCTTTTACCATCTGGATTGCATTTAGCAATTCATGTTTTCATAATACATTGCGTTTTGAATGTGTTTTCCTTGTGCACCTTTTCAAAGATGCCTCTTTCAGAATAAACAGCCTTTTGAACAGATTTTGAACCAGCCATAAGAATTGCTTTTCCCAGCCATTTGTCTTCAGGTTGCCTGTTGCATTCATAAAGGTTTATGTTTCATGGGCCTAGCAGCAAGCATTTGTTTCCTCTTTGCAAGGGCCCACACCTTTGCAAAGTCCATACAAACTATGCTGGCCATCATTAGATTACTGCTGAAGAGGGAAATGTGTACACTGATTTCTTTAGGTGACATACAAGGATTAGCTTGAGATGTAGTTCAGAAGAAAAACTTGATCCCTAAAGTGATATTTGTTTAGAGACTCATCAATGAACACAGGTCTTTTCCTCAAATTTTGATCCAGTAAAAAAGCTTTTAAGACTCAGGGTCTCTTTACAAAGCTCTAAATGTAAAACATATCTTGCAAAGTACATCAGGCAGCATCAGAAACAGAAGCGGCAGAAGAAACAGGTCTCTCCAATTTCTTTGTGGTGAGATAACCAGAAAGAGTAACAGTCTGTTTGGGACTGTAGTTTTGCAACACTGCCTGAATCAGGCTGGTGAGCACTGGAAGAGTAAGAAAGAGGAGAAAGATGACCAGGTTTAAAAGGACATCCAGAGGCGCTAGGTTCCCTGGCATGAAACGGCTGTTGAAGTTGTGAAGTGAGAAAAGCTAAATATGATTACAATCTTCTTTCAACCATCTGCTGTGTTTTCCCCTAGCTTTCTTCATCCCAGCATCTGAAACATAGTCCTTCCAACTATGCCTCAATTCTTTACAGGTATTCTCCTCCAAAATAAAAAAATGACAGCACATCTTTAAATTATGTTCTTACTGTGCAGTGCCACAGCAAGGTTACACAGCCATTAGGGTGCATGTTGCTAAAATGTATCTATTAAAATTGACACTAGGTTTTTAACTATGCAGAGGTTGAATCTTAAGCAGCTGGATTTCCCAGTGCTGTTTTTTAAACCTCTATGAATAAAGATTTTTTTCTTCTCAGTTTTACTTAAGCATTGTACCTACTGCCACACTGTAAATTTCAATTCATTTCTATAAAATCAAAGGAGGATTTGAGGTAAAGTCCAGGGGTTTTGTTTATTTTTATCTGTGCCTAAATTCCTTCTTTGTAATATTGATTAAAAAAAGCATTAAGATCCTTTCTACCTTTTGAAGGAATTTATGTTTAAGAAATGAACATGACTGACTAATGCAGTTCAAATAAGATTCCTTACCCAGTGACTCATGACTGACAAATATAAACCATACACACAGTTATCTACATCTAAAAGTGTTGCTGCTATTGTTTCCAGATAACTTCTAAAGCTAGTCAAAAAATACTCAACATGACACATGACAGAATATTTTGATACCACTTTTTGACAGTATTTCTGACATATAAAACTAGAAAGCAAGTCATTAAATTTATTGTTCATATTTTGAATTAATAATTTCAGCATTAGTTCATGTTGGTATTTATACCTACAAGGGCACTGAATCCAGGGTGTGGGATCTCTTCCGTTCATAAAAGACCACAATAACTTTGCTTGACATATAAAAATTAGTATTATAGATTGAGTAACAGTCAGTGTAATTCAATGTATAACATGTTCATAATATGCTCAGTGATGTAAATAATTTACTTTTTATATGACATAAATAAAGATAAAGTTACCATGCTATGTCAGCCAGCTAAATAATTCTAATGATTACTCTGCGTAAACACATTTGACTAGGAGCTAAAAGATATGAAGTCAAGTACCTGCCCTACAACTTGTCAGCTGAGTTGGCCTTAGAAAAATAATTTCTTTGCAACTCTATTTCTCTACCAATACCCTCATTTTAAACTAACTAGGGAAGGATTCACTGGCTGAACATCTACCCAGAATCTCATCACCTATACTCACCTCACTGTTACTGCAGAAAAAATAGTAGCTTTGAAATTACGATTCTTCTGAGCAGAAGATACATCTTCCAAATTCTTTAGAAATAATTATGTCCTTCTAACAGTTACAGGTGACTGGATCAAATACATATGGTAGATATCTAAAGTTAGCTGAAAAGAGTGAGGCTCCACTGGGTCCTACCATAACAAGTGGTATGGTCCAAGAAGGAGTAGTTCTCCAGAGCAAAACGCTTGTTTTGGTCCAACATCAATGTTAAAGGTACATTAGGGTTTTTACTTCAGAAAAGAGTAAAAGACATTAGAAAAGCATATCTGGTTTCATTTCACCCCAGAGGAATCCATTTTACAATCTCCAAAACATCTCCAAGACAGTGAGAACCAAAGTGCAACAGGTGGGGGCAAGCAGAGTATGCTTTTCCATGGTTCACTAATTCTCTGAACTAAAATACTAGTACAGATGTGGTCAGTGTCTCTTATTTTCTGACTATGCCCAGCAGAATATAGTCAAGACTGAGAATTACTTCACACTATCAAAATAACAGACACTAATAATAGTAGTGATCCTCCAAAAATTCTTTTCCCAGCTTGGGATGATATTTATAAGGAGTCTGATACTAATGGGTTTATCTCCTTCCAACACAAAATATTTTGTCTTTATTTACTTCAGCCTTCATAGCACCTTCTATGTCATAGATCCCCTCCACAAACTTGCTTGATTTTGACCAATGGGCTTCCTCAAGGTTGAGGGAGGAGCATTTGAAGATCACTCTTTACATGATTCGCACTATCCCATGACTTTCTGCACTCTCTTATGCTTTTTGGTCAGACTCCGCATCTTGAGTTCTCTGCTTGCAGCAATAGAAAGGACATGAACTTGATTTTTTTATTGCCTACCACTCAACACTGTCTAATATGCCTGTGTGGGATTCAGCTGTCTTTCAATAACTATTTTGCTTGGTAACTTTTTACTTAGATTTTGCCACCCCAGCTCTGTCTGGAAATATTTTTCATCCTCTCAAAGATTTATTTGTGATTTTCTTCCTTTTGTATCATGTTATGGGGATCTGAAATTCAGATTTTCTTTTCTTTTTTTTTTTTTTTTTTTTCCTTAGGACCATAATTCCAAAAGTAACTGAAGGATTTAAACATTGCTTGTGAAGTCAGTGTAGTACTGCATTAAGTGGTATACATAAAAAATATAAAAATCAACCCTTGTTTTCAGAACAGATCAATTAACCTTTTTTTTTCTGTGGGAACCCAGATATTGTTAGATATCTGCATGGCTTTGCCACAACTGGTCCCTAGCTACAGGTATGAAATTGCTGAATTCCTGAAGTTGTTGGGATTGTTTGTGATGCTATCAACATTTTAAGGTTAAACAGTGAACTCTAGATTCAAGTTGTGGCAGGAATGGTACAAGAAAGATTGATTTTCATGTGTGGTGGGTTGGGATTTTTTTCACTTCTTTTTTTTAAGTCCTCTTCAAGTCTGCACGTAGCCTGTGCTGCAATAACTGGAGCCCAGGGCAGTGTCAGTGAGGCAATCAACACCTTATCTGGGTAGCTTTCATTTCCTGTTGAAAGAGGTTGCTGAGGTATGCACTGAATCCACATCTCCCCCCACTAACTTCTTCATCCTCTTTGCTATCTCTCCAGTGATCTTCCTTCCCATAGCAGAGGAAGAGGGCTGGGCCTCCTCATACTGCTGCAAACACTTTTCAATCCAGCTGCTTTTATTTAATGTGAGCATAAGGCTGGGGGGATCCTGGACCTCCTGGACCTCTCCCAGCAATTCAGGGCCCTCCCATAGGGCTCCACCAGCTTTGGTGGCACCAGGATATGGCCTTCACGATGCAAAACATCACAGGAATTTTCTGATTTTCTCTCTCTTTTTCTTGGCATTTCAGTTTCCACTTTCAGGGAACTGACCTTAAACAGTGTGTTACAGTCCATGGTTACCACAACAGAACTAATAATATGTCATATAGAAGTAACTTCATTCTTAATAAAACAAAAGAACTAAATAGTATGCTATTCAGACACTTTTAGTCTTCCTTCCCCCTTCTTGCTAATGAGATTAAATGCCAACTTGATGGAAGGCAGATTATTTTTTAATTGTATAAAATTTTATTTTTAAGTTATAGGGCTTGACCTAAAATCGGGTTTATATATAGTTAGAATAGGTTAGTAAATGGTTAAAGGTTTCTGCATGGCCTTTTAGACATCCCTGTTTTCTTGGGATTTTTTCTCCTTTGGGTATTGCAGACTAGATTTGTCTGGGCCAATAGAAATTAATTTGCCCTATAAAATTTACCCTCCCTGAAGCAATGCAGCAAACTCAGCAAGATTGTTTTCTCTAAGTCACTTAGAAAGGGTTGGGTGGGTTGGGCAACCAGCTACTATTCAAGTAAGACTGGAAAGCAGCAGAATAAGAAATTTAGATAATATCTAAGACACAATTCATCATTACTGATACCATCAAGACCTCTGTACTATTTCAGTAGGGGTGAGATACATAAAACCTGACATAGTATAGCAAATTTTCTAACATTCATTAACACATCAGGGCAAGCAAATATTGTAAATTTCTGTTTCTCTCTAACCTCCCACATCTTCTGGCAAAGCTAAGTAGCAAACTCTCTGGGAAGAAAAGAAAGAAAAGAAAGAAGAAAAAAAAAAGAAACATGTACCCCCCGCCACTACCTCAAACCCATTCCAGTTGAAAAGACAGAGGTAGTATCTGAACATACTGAGAAAGTCATGTCCACTGGGTTCTGACTTCTTCCAATGAACTTAACTCAGTAGCTCAGATTGCTACTGAAAACCAAAAATCATCTCAAAGATGGATATGGGCCTTTTGATTGTAATGCTGACCCTGTTAAGGTTATATTGTATCTTTGCTTTCAGCTCCAGCTGCAGTACTTGGCTGTGGACTAGTTTTACAAACAGTTATTTGATTTCCAGGTTATATGGCTTGTTATTATCACAGCTGAATTTCAGCTTCCATGGAAAAGGCAAAATGGTAACAGGGCACTGCCTCAAACTGTAGTTTGCACAAAGGTGGAAATTTTCCCCACTCCTGTCATTTTCAACAAAAAGCAGCCATGCCCAGTGTACAGTACCCTCGTGTACAGCTAAGTTTTCTTGCATGAATACTTTTACAGAAATTATTCACAATTATCACTAATTCACAGACTACAGCTGAATAGACTTGGAGGGCACAAGGGACCATTTTGGTCATGTATCTTGCTTAATACAGACCATAGGATCTCCCCTAGTAAGTAATTCCTGACTTGCATCCAGACCTTCTGATTTGCTAAAGGAACTTTGCCAACAGACAGTTCTTCATTTCTTCACTGTTTGTGAGAAGCTCATTTCCAAAGTGCATATTTTTCTGGCTAAATTCTGTATAATCATAGAAGAATGGTTTGGATTGGAGGGAACCTTAAAGATATCTAGTTCCAAGCCTGCCGCTGCCATGGTCAAGGACACCTTCCACTAGACCAGGTTGCTCAAAGCCCCATCCAACCTGGCCTTGAAAACTGCCAGGGATGGGGCAGCCACAGCTTCTCTGGGCAACCTATGCCAGTACCTCACAACCCTTACAGTAAAAAATTTCTTCCTTATATCCAATCTAAATCTATGGTCTTTAAGATTGTTTGTGATTTATTATTGTTCTGGTTAGTTAATTAACGCACATACTATTCCTTCCCTTGGAAGTATGAGTCAGGTGATTAACCAATAAAAGAAAATATGCAAAATGAAATTTAATACTAGAGCAGGATCCTCAGTTAATAGCAGTCACCAAAATCATATTTAAGTCAACGATTATGCTCATGTACATCGCCTGAGAATCTGTTCCCCAGAGAGCAGAAATAATATGATGTGGTTTTTACAATGATAATCAGGACGCACATGAACTAGATTTGTTTGTAACTTCACAAATTAACTTTTGAATAAACCCAACTAAACCATTTAATTTCATTAAGATTTGCAATAGTAGAACAAAGGACACTGGCTTATTAACAGAATATGAATATCGAGGAATATTTAATGTGGCTAAAACATAATTAATTTTGTATTCAAACACGAAGGAAACTGAGATGGTGATAAGGAGCCATAACTTTATGGTTTGGGTTGAGTTTTGATTTTGTTTGAAGCACAAGTGGCAAATGATGATTGCATCTCTTTTGCAGAGAAGAGGTGGCATGAATAGGACTGTCTTGCTGCCAATGCATCCTATGAAATGGGATTTGCTGGTTACATTGTAGTCTTTTTGCTGACCAGATGAAGAGTAGCCTGATAGACAAGCTACTGTGAGTCTGACATAAAATGTGGGGGTTTATCATCATTTCAAATAAGCTTTGAAATTTCCTATCTATTTTCCATAGAGCACAGCAGGCTACACAAATGGCCCTGTCATTTTTTGGCTACATGTACCAAATAACCTTCTTTTAGTTTGTGCAATTTGCACTATTCAGCCACCTGCAATTTCAGCTTTACTTCACTACTGGATATTAAAAGGCTGAGATATCTCACACTTAAGTGACTTTCTCTCGCATTACTTGCACTACTTCTTGTAGAGTATTACCTACTTTCTCAATTCTGGATGCTTAACCTGCTTATATGCATCCAGGCTGTAACACGACTCAGCTTCATAAGTGATCCTCTCACTCATGACAAAATTGTGTTAGATACATGTGATTGCTTGTGCAAACACACAATACCTGAGCTAATCAGGCAGTCACAGAATGATGGAAAATAAGGCTGCAAGGGGTGCCACAAGGCAGCTCAAGGTATTTCATTCACTGAGAGCTGACTTTTGTCTTGAAGAACCTGTTGTGTCCTAAGCAGACAATCCCCCACTCCCTCTGGGTAGCCACCACAGTGCTGCACTGTCCTGACTGCAGAGAAAATATAACGAGTGGGGGATGAGGAAATAATCCGAACAGTCAAGGATCTGAAAAAATGTGCCTGTTCTTAGATAACAGCTACCTGTAACATCTAGCTTGTCTTAATCCACCTCTTTCAAACATTCTACTGACAAGTGGTTTTTAAAGATAGCTGGTCTTGGAAGGGAGATGGTAACTAAGTAAACCCTGCGTTGCCTACACTGACATTTTCAATGAAACTGAAAAGTGAACAAGGAAATCAATCCAAGCTGTTTTGGCTGTGTTACATGAGAGAAAAACAGTAGTGGGCATAAGTAGGAGAGAAATATAATTTTTTGCCAAATGCAAGACTTCTGACTAGAAGATGTAATTTGCTGAACAAGAAATGTTATTTTCAGAGTGTTTTCTTACACTTTTAATAAAAAAGTGAAAATCCTTCAAAATTTAGGTTTCTTTGCCCTCATCGAACTGAGACAAAGCAATAAACACTGTTCTTTTAAAATCTAGTTTTTAATTTTCTCTTTCATCTCCCATTTGTATGCCAAACCTGCTCAGCCTGCATGAACTTGGTAGCTATTAAAAGAAATACAATAGTCAGTATTATTTTTCTACTTCTGCATAAACTGGTTATCCAAATATTTTGTCATTAAATGTGAAGAGACAACTTCTATCATATCAAAACCTAGCAAAATTTCTTTTTTACTTCTTTTGAGGGATTTTAATGGAAAATAAAAGAAAACTTAGAAATTCCTTCAGGGATAGCTCTATATAATGATAAATTAAAATATTTTTTCTCTTTTATTGCTTTTGAGAATACCTTCTTATTATTTTGTATGAGACTAAGTATGTCTCCTGAAGTGTATTTCCAGAATGGGGAAAAAATGGTTCCATTAAAAATAAGTGAGAAGGATTGGTTATTTTTTGTCAATGAAAATGTCCCTGCATATTCCACGGGCATTTTGTAAGATGTTTTTAAGAGCATAACAAAATTCTGCAGGGCTTGGATGGAAAAAAAAACCCAAATCCACACATACTAATTTATTTATGAGTCTTCAGTGACAAATAAAAACACAAGACACAAATCATTTTCTTTTAAATATTTTACATGTCATAAAATACCTAATACTTATCTGCCATTCTTTTCTGAGAAAATATAGTTGCACAGGACCTGTTTTCTCCCCTTGAGTAATGAGAGATAATTTATTAATAGCGTTAGGTTTTGATTTTATTCACCTCCAGCTCTTAAAAATAAACAAGCTGTTTTCAAAGCTCTCATTCTTTAGTGATGTTCATCCTGGCCTTGCTAGGTATTCACTGTTATTTTTTTCCTTCTGATTTTATTGTGATAGGAGTTATCAAGCTTATCAAGGACTGTGCTGTCAGTGAGATGCACAACACACTGCGCATTTTGAGATCAGGTGTCTGGAAAAAAAATGAACAAAACGCATTGATTTGTAACTGAAGGGGGAATTTCTACAATCTCTCCAATATCATGAAGTTTATGCAATTGTGGCTTAGGGCAGAATTTGTAGAAGTTTTTGTTTGCTTAAGCCCTCTCTTCCACAGCTGGCATGAGACACAACCTTTTCTCCAGCCACACTGGTGATGCAGTGACTGCAAAGGCTAAAATACCCTGTTTTGTTTATTTATTTTATGTTTTTGTAGCAGGATAGATCCTTGAGATACTGTATCTCCACATCAGGGCTGTCCTGGGGCCCTGCCAAAGCAATCAAACCATGACTACCCTTACTCCTGTGCTTGAACTGCAGTGCCTATGCCTGACTGACCAGGAACTCAAACAAGACACATTTGTTGCTGTGCTCACATTACTCCTCACATCACCTGCCTCGGTGTGGTTCCACAGCAGGCACCTAGGAATGGCCTCCCAGGGCAAGACAGATTCCCAAGCATGGCTTGGCTTGGCATACCACAAGCTGTAAACAGTGGACCAAGTGGTGAATCCTTTTTCTGCTTCAGAAGTGGACTTTAGTTAATTTTACAGCATGTCCACGTTCAAGAAAGCGGTTTTATTGTACATCTCAAATAACCGAATCGCATCCGACATTGCTGCTCGGGTAGGAGTGAAAGCAGAGACTGGAAGCACGCCTAGACCAGGAAAAACATTGAGAGTGTGTGTTTGCAGTCCTGTCGAAGGGCTACGGTTTTCCCCGATTGAAGCATCTCAGCTATGCCAGCCCTGCTTGTCTCTTAACCAGAGCTGCCAACTGGGCTAAATCACATGGTGAATTTTGTGAGGCTGACAAATGTAGGTTAAAATGCACCGGCCAAGCTCATTTCCATTTGGATTTTACCCAAAGCCTCAGATAAAGGGCCTGAGCAATAATTTGATGCACTAATTAGCCGATAAAAAGGATTGTTATTTTTAGGTGCTTAAAGTTTTGATTCAGAGGAGAAAAATTCTTTGGTATATTTTGAAGAATTTTGTGGAGATGCCTGTTGCAAGTAAGAATAAACAAATGAGTTTTTTCAAATTCCTGGAAATGACTGAGAGATGTGTTGTAAATTCTTTGAATTAGTAAAATAGACTGCAAGTGACCAAGCATGTAAAAAGCAGGGTTAACATTTCATGGAGGACCACAGCTGGTTAATTAGACTAGTGCATTTTAAACTCAATTTTTTTCTAAATACACTTTATAATTTAACATTTCTTTCATAACACAACATAGCAAAGGAGTAGCGTACATTTTATTATAAAAATCCTACACTGATAGAATACTAAAATTGCAGAATAAATTGGTGAAAACTTAAGAAAATATTAGATGTCCAAAGTTAATTTACTTCTGTTAATATAGCTTTAAGAACATGACAGCATACCAGTTTTGCAAATATTATCTTTTCATATTTGTTCCATGTGTGGTCTCACAACTTGTTTACTGCACATCCTCCAAATTTGCACTGAATAGTTAATTGTTAATTCTGATTAATTAATATTGTTACAGGATATTATCTAAAGTTTTCTGGAATAATTGCCCACAGTTAGGTTTCCAAACCCTTATCAGTTAATTAAAAATAGTGAACCGGCAAATCCTACTGGAGTCACTGGAGCCACAATACTTCTGAAGCAATAATCACTTATATAGGTATCTGCATTAAGTCTGCAACTCAAAAAAACATGCTTGGTGTTGAACCAAGGAAATAACCCTCCAAGCCTTCAGGATTTAGTTCAGATCGTAGAACACTTTTTTCTTTTTGTGAAGTGTCATCTATTCTTCACAATCACCCCTCATTCTGAGTTGCAGAAGTATAAAATTGCCTGCCAGCAAAGTTAGCATGTCTTAAGGTAGGCTTAATGCTGCTACAAGGACACAGCAATTAAGACAAACACATTCATCTGCCAATGCTGACCATGTGGTGAGCATCAAACACTTGTACTGCTTAAAAAAGCAACAAAGAAAAGCAGATTAAGAGAACACTGTTGATCATTTAGAATCGTTTAGGCCAAGTTGAGCTTTGTGTCTGGTTTGACTTTCCTTCAAAACCATGTGAAGGAGTAACTTGGTTTCAGTCAGTACAGTAAAACTGTTGTCAAAACAGCATATGTGGAGGACTAAAAATCCTTTTGAGGACAAGTAAGTGAATAAAATAGCAAATGTGCTGGCTATCACAAGCAACTACCTTATTGATTGTTTGAATAGTATTAACCAGTGCCTCATAGTGTAGAAACCATTGCTGGCTGTTTACACTGTTTATTACTGCTCTGTCTTCTACCATGTCCCTGGGCTTTCTTCACTCCATTCCTGCCTAGGAGGATAAAAACCCGATACATTTTTTTGTTTCGACTCCACTGACTGCAAGGAAAGCCACAGGAAAGGGCATGGCATTCCCCAGCTATATCCTAGCTGATGAGAGATTTGCCTTTTATAGTTCTTGAAAGTCTCTGTGAACACAACAAAGGCAGAGAAAAGGAAACATTTCCATTTCTCTTTTACTTCTTTCCTTCTTATAAACACACTGAAACAAGACTGTAGGGCAGACCTACAGCTTTGTGTATAAACTAGATTCTGTGAAGCTATGCTAATTCACGGCATTATTTATACTTTTTTTTTACTGCTTCCATGACTGAAGCACCCACAGATCCCAAGTGAGACAGGAGGCAGCTGTGCTAGGTGCTATACAGATAAAAATCTCCTGAAAGTGTTTGCTCCAAGTGTTCACCAGCTGACTAGACAAGAGAAACTATACCAGAGGGAAGAAGGCAGCAAAGAGGCAAAGAAAGGTGCTTGCTCAGAGTCACTCGGCAGAGCAGTGGCTTAGCTGGGAAGAAACTCCAGGTATCCAGATGCTCAGATCAATGCTCAGGCCAATTCACTGAGAAGCCTTGCCAGCTAAAACAAACATAATTTTTTCATCTGTTGCCAAACTGCCAACTACAGTGAAATGTGCTAACAAGATATACAAAACCAGGTTTCACTCTCCAAATCTTTTTGAAAACAAAACACAACACCCTTTTTTCTCATTTCTCAGTGTCACCCTACTAAATATTTCAGATTTTTAGGATGTTGGACAAATTTCTGTGGAAAGCAAAAATAAGTGGTTCATCACTTTTTATTTGAAGGTGACCTTTGTAAATAAAATGCCATTTTCAAAGACCATCTCTCTGCCACTTCTTTAACATGCAGGTAGATTAATTCTTCTTATCAAGTGGTAGATTTTAACAATTAGGGTGGATGCCTTGAAAGACTTCTGTACCAAATAAAGTGTTTGAGGGGAAAGCATCTTGTTCATATAATATGCCAAACAATACATAGCTATCATAGGAGTTACCTTCTGACATTCACTAATAAGTTTTACACCATCTGTAAACTCTGTTGCAAAACTTCCTCATATTGAATCCTGTCAGCAAGACTCTGTTTCAGCTCCAAATCTTCTGGGCAGAAAAAAAAGTCAGCACAGCAGAAAAATTCTTCCTTGTGCTTGACCAAAACTGGAAAAAAAAAAAAAAAGCCCCGGAAAGAAAACAGAAGAGAAAAACAATATAAGAAGAAAACCAGAATCTCTTTTCCTAGTATTTCTAACTGTAGCTTCATGAAGAGAATAGAGAACCACTTTAAGACTCTGAGCTGGACTACAGGGGTTTTTTTTATGTCACCTTTCCATAGCCTTAAATCATCATTGCCATTGGATGCTGATTTGCAGCTATAAACTACTTCCAGTGTTTACATTAGGGTTTCTGAAAGAAATGCATATCTCAGGCCAGCAGATCAAATCCATCATTGTCTACAGGAACTGAAGTGAGGCAAGTGTGCATTGTATCCAAATGAGGCCTGCAGGACTCCAAGGCAAGCAAAAATTTACTAAGTTACACCCAAAAACCTGCTCACAAAGACAACCATGAGGACCAATAAAAGGCATACACTGACCTTTTTTGCACACAGCAATGAATGTGACAGCACATCTTTCTGTCTTTATGAAAGTAAAGGTCCATTTCACAGCAGGATGGAAAGATGTTTTTCTTTTCTGCTGATTAAACTATAGAGAGAGCAAGCGAGGCTCTGTACCTTAGTACTTAATCAGGAGCAGGAGGTGTAGTCAGATTTCCCTGAGAAAAGAGAATTTTGGGTTAATCCTAGTTTCAGTGTCCCTTGTCTGCTATACAACCTGAACATCAGCCCTTGTGCCCATTCTCAGTACTTAGCGGGGCTTCAGGGCAGGAGGGCACAAAGCCAAAGAGAAGTATGGCAGCAAATGCCCTGCAACTGCTGCATCCCAGCAGCTGAAATAACCTGCATGCTCCCGTAGGTGAAAAGACCTTTGCACCAGCCCTCAGGTCCTGCTCCCCCCCTCTTGGCTCATTTATGTCGTGCCTCTTGCCCGAATAGCTTCCTGCTTCCAACACCAAATGACACTCATTCCACTGCAAATGGTACCTTTGAAGTCGCAGGGGAGGGGCCTGGATTTTATCCATGGCATAGAATCCTAGCATAACTTTAACCTTTCTTAATTTTTTTTTATCTTGGGGAGACAGAGGGTGAGAAGCAGCGGTAACTGAAAGCAAGAGGAAGAAAAAATACAAGAATACACTTTTGTCAATCTGCAGTCATCGACTAACACTTTAATAACGGGCTTCCCCAAAAAAGTAGCTGCTACCTTATCTGCCCATCCTTGTATGCAATTGTCTCACCAACTTGAGAAGATTTCCACAGTTATGTCACCATTTAGTCAAAGGCTCTTGCTTTCAAGGTCAATTAGCCCATGGTCATGTCACAGAGCACTCCGAAGAAACTCCTCCGGTCTGACACCTACATTTCATGTCTACCCGTGTGGAGGAAGGGGAAGTAAAACTGTTAATTGCTTGTCAAGTAGGATGAAAACATCATTCTTTTGGCTTACTACATATTTACACATAGGAAAGCCGAAATGTTTTTATTTTCCTCTTATTTAGAGGAATTTAGCAAATTTTTTTTTTAAAGTTCCTGTGAAATCCCTTGGAGTCCAGAAAATCAGTGCATCTTGGTTTGAGTTTGAGGCTATATTTTTTCTAATGACAGTATAAATAAAATGACAAGCTTTGCTGAAAAGAGAAATCATTCCAGCACCCAAATGACAACATATAATTTTAAAAATGTGTCAAAGTCAGTCACAGGGAATTTTTGGAATGTTTACATTTGTTAAGGAAAGATTTGGCAAAATGCATTCTTGAAATGTTTTGATTTCACTAAATCTGCCTCTTTACACAAAATAGAAAAAAAAAAAGATTGGTGAAAGAAACTTTCACTGGGCTCGAATGACAGATGGCTCTTGGGCTATGTAGCTTATATTAAATGAAAAAAAGTCCTTAAACTATAGTTCAGGTCACTGCTTCATCAACATGTCTGTTGGTGTCCCTTTAACTCCTATTTCTCAGATTCAATTGAAGAGTAGACTCTTCAATTCAAAGTATAAACAAATTCTACCTCAGGTCCAGCTTTTTAACTGAAAACTGAAAACATATCTTCCCCTAGCACCTTTCTTTTAATGTAGATAAAGTGGTTCACTGGGGCCAGACAAGAAATCTTGGCAAAAAAAATTGCACACAGCTTACAAAGCCATAATTAACAATCAGCACTGTGAAGGCATGGGCTAGTATAATCTTATAACAGCAGAGATGTTTCTGTTGAGAGACAATAAGGAAAAAAAACAACCCAAACTCCAAACACATAGTATGAATAAAGCATAAAAAATCTGGGGCAATACAATCTAAAAGGGTACAGTACATAGCACTTAGAGACCTGTTTTTCACTTCATGAGAAATAGAAATAAAATGCATTATGAGCCTCCTTAAGAAAACACATTACGGTCTAGCATTATAGGAACAAATCATAACAATGTTTTTACACTTCTTGAGAAGATTTTTCCCTTTGTCAATAAAGAAAAATAGTAAAAAGGTATCAGATATCATTTTGTGGTGGACTTGGCAGTGCTAGGTTAACAGTTGGGCTTGATGATTTTAAAGGTCTTTTTCAACTGAAACGATTCTGCGATTCTATGTATGCTCATACTGTTCAGTTCAACCTAAAAGCTGTATAAAACAAGCTCTCCCCAGTGCGTTACACATTCGAGACCCTTGGGATTTCTCTTACAGTTTTATGCAAGTTATTTCTTATAAACTAATATCCTACTTCCTCTTCCAGCATGGAAAGATGTTTTATTGCTATGCTGCTTGGCTTAGCAATGACAGCATGCCATGACAGCACTCCAGTAATAATACAAAGCAAATTTAACATATTCATATCCGAAACATAATACTGTACTGGGACACACACCTAATCTTTTTTCCCTCATCTTCTTGGACCTCACACTCCTTTCACAGTGATATTGTCTCATTGCCTTTAATCAGAAGCACAACCAATAGCTTCTGCAATCTGTTTGTTATACACTTATACTCTATGCTTTACCTGGTAGGTTATTTTCTTATTTACATGGCCAAAGTAAACGATCCCAAGCATGTCAAAAGATCATCAAGAAGCTAGTGACAATGCTAACTATTTTTTTGTTTGTTCCTGCTTTTTGAACTAGCTTGGAATGCTAATCCCTTCCCTAGCCAATACTGCACATGGAGGAGCTTCCCACAAAGGCGGGAGCATTGAGTATGCAAACAGCAAGGGCAGAAGCACCTTATGACAATAAAATCATGACTGCCACAAGGTTGGCCACAGAAAGTTTTCACCTCAGAACTTCATCTGAGTACACAGACTGAGGTGTGCATAGTTTGGGCTGCAGACTAATTTCTTGGCATCTATTACCATAAAAGAGTACTGCCTCAGTGGTATTTTTGGAGGTCTCCTAAATTATGAGTTAAGAACCAACTGCAGTATTAAAGCCCTCCAGTGAATGTTTGATGCGCAAAAGAAATACCAAATACTCATTGTAGAGAATCATAATGTGACTCAGAAAACAGCATAGCTTATACATTTGGGCACTCCCATTCTTGTGAGAACTAAAAAAAAACCCCACAACTGTAAAATATTTTAAATAAATAAAAAGAGGATAGAAACTTTATTATTTTTACTTTATCTGCTTACTGAGATATTGCTCTTCCAGACATGACATTCAGCTTGCAATTCAGGAATGAGAAGTAAGAGTTTTACACCCTTAAGTGCCAATCTGAGAAACCTAATGTAGGAATTAGGACCTTTTATTTGACACCCAGTGACTTGATAAGGGAGGTAATTTTTCTCTAAATTACACCGTTAACCAGATAAATTAACTCCTCTATTTAACATCTTTAACAACTTTCCAGCATTTAACCTAAAGTCAAAGCTTAATTCAATGTTTTGGCTGATGCTGTGTTAGATAGTAATTTCTACCATCCAAATTCCACTATATATTTAACATTTTTGGGGCAGGAAAACCTGATTTTGGTGGGTTTCTATGAGGGAAAAAAAAAAAGAAAAAAAGGAAAAAAAAAGGAAAGAAAAGGATGCAAAGTAACCTCACTCCAGCTTGTGATCATGTGTTTTTATAATGTGTTTTCGATGAATGCTCTGTCCCTGGCAGTGCTCAAGGCCAGGTTGGACAGGGCCTTGAGCAATCTGGTCTAGGGTGAGGTGTCCTTGCCCATGGCAGGGAGGTTGGAACATGATCTTAATGTTCTTTCCAACTCTAACCATTCTATGATTCTTTGATCTGACAACATGTTCTCCTATTCGTTTTATTCTCATCACTCAAGTGAAACAATTTGTCCTGGAATACTGAAATTTACAGAAATTTTAATGACTGAGAATAATAGGGTGTTTCTAAACAGAGAGTTGCTTCCATTTGCACAAGTACTCACTTTAAATTTTAACTAGAGAGGATGAAATTTCTGGCTAAGTTCTGATTTTATCAGAACTAATGATCTATCCCTAGGTATCACTGCTGATGACCTTTAATCTCACTAACAAAATGTTTGTTTACAGAAAAGCTGTTTGCTGGATTTAGCATAATTGACCACAGTAATTATGGTGAAGGGAATTTATGATTCATTTAGAAAAATCCTGGATAGCTTTTGTGGCAACATAGGTAGTTTAAGCCTTTAATTTCCAACAAGCATATTTTCAACAGACTAACCTATAAACTGTGGGGGTTTTCTTTCTTGTGTTTGCTTTCATGCCCAGCACCACACAGTTCTTGGCATGCACATCCATACACCCAGGGAAGGTGTCAGCCTGGTGGCAGAGGATCAGGAAGGTTGCAGAATAGGTTCCCAGCACAGGCAGAACAAGTTTACCCTCCCCTGGCCTGCTTGAATGTTCTTTCCCTGCCCCATAGGGATAACATACCTAGCTGCGACAGCAATTCAGACTGCCTGCCCAGACAGCAGTCAGGTAGGTATTTCCACATGTGGTAGGTTTTGGACAGTGTGTCAGCGATTTCCATTTCCATACCAACCTGAGGCCATTTCAAACCAGTACAAAAGCTTCAAACCTAAAAGACCTGTTATCCTCCAGCTGGGAAATCCCAGCCCTTCACACCCCCAAACTCTCAGTTGCATCCTTCATCTGAAGAGTTTGGACGAGAGCTCATTAAAGTGAAATTGTCCTGACCTGTCGTGCATCACAGGTGGGATGTATCACAAAGAAGATGTTGGGTTTTGTGTGCTATTATGCAGGCTTGCTTTAAAGTTTAGAGCTTGTATAAGGGTTTATTTCTCTTTCTCTTGGCTGACTGCTTCTGTAGCAGTATTTTTGGTTGCCTGATAGGAAGTGATAAGAATATCCTCACTGTAAATTGTGATTTAGTTCACCTTCTCTGTCTTATCTTCTGTTTGCTAAGAGTTGAAGATTTAAGGCATTTTGGCAATATGCATAAGGCTAGAGAGCAAAAGCCAATGTTTGCATGTTTGTTTTTAAACAATGCATATCTATGAATAGCCATGCATAAATCTCTCTAAATTTAATCTTTTGCTATTCATTAATCGTAAAATAGGATCCTCGACGTTAATTTTGTCTACAGCTGGTGAAAAAATTTCTACTTTATTAACCTGATCAATTCCTCTAAAAGTGCTTTTACAAAAGGCAAAGGACACTTGTGATATTCCACAAACCAAGATCTGTTCACTTGAGACTCAAAATGTTTCTTGTAACCTAATACTTTCTTCTAGACTTTCAAGAAATTCAGGCAGATGTCAGCTACATTAAACTTTATTTTTAGAGGTGACTTGGCCCAGAAAAGTAAGCCACTTTCATAGATCTTCATATTTAGGTGTCAAAGTGGAATGATGGTTTTCAGGGGAAAAAAAACATTAGCTTTCAATTTGTCCTGTTTCAAACAGGAAAAAAAGAAAAAAAAATATTGCTTTTCACTGTTATTCCAAACAACAAGAACTCTAAGAACTACCAGCAAAGTGAAAGGTCACTGAATATTTTTTATATTATTGCCTCTCTACTGAAACATTCACAGAATCACAGACATGTAAAGCTGCAGTGCAGCTTTCAAGACCTCCAGCCAGGAGCAAGTAGCCTTCAGGCCCTACAATACTTAGTGCAAAAGCTCTGCACAGAGAACAGTCCCGGCAAGAGGAACACCCTTTCTGAGTGCAGGTGTGAGAGCTCAACACCACACCTCATCATTTTAAGGTGAGTTAAATAAACTGCCCTATGTCAGAAGAGGTTTGCTGTAACTCGCTGTCACTGATTTGTTTTGGTTTATTTGTTTGTCTGTGCAATTCACTATTTTTTTTCCAGGAAATGGGTATGGGGCCATGGGAGCTTTTTTTGGAGGCTGTTCACAGCTGTTCCTCCTGCTCATTGGGGCTGGACAGAGGAAGAGACCCCACTAGTGCTCAGAGGTCCCTACCTGGAGGGTTACACAAAGAAAAATCTCAAGCACCATGACTGCCTGCCCCAGCCCTCACTCAGTGTGAGTGGCTCACAGAAGGACTGAAGGGAATGCCTAATAAAAAGATACCACCTTTTTCAGGGCCTTGGGTGAGACTCTGAAATGATGCAAACAAGGCTAAGATTCACTAGTTTAAAATTGATTTTGAGTGTCAGTAGTTGGAACTGCTCTGAGAGGAAGGAAATTTTATTTCGTGTTTGGGGAAATGCAGTCTATGCTGCTTCATTATGAGGGTATTTCATTTTAAAATAAACAAATCAGAATGGATTGAGAAATAAGGTAAAAACATTGCTTTCTCAATAAATAAACAGCAGCAGGGATATGACTTGATCTGACTTTCCCTAATGGATTTTGATTTTGATTCGAAAAGGCAAATCAGACTTGTCAGATGATAAAGGGAAGCCTTGCCATTAAATACTATTGCTATTTTGGCTAATGTTAAATATATGTGCTGCATAAAATAAACTGTATAACATGGATAAGAAAAAGCATTGAGAATATATGCTCAAGCTATCTTCCCATTTTTGTAGGGACCTGAATGCCACCAAGCGCTCCTCTGTGACATGGAAACAAATAGACAGTCCTTGTGGCAACATTAAAACTATGTGAGGGTTTTTGAGTCTTGTGAATCTTGAGTAAATTGACCAGAGAGTGCACCTTTTCCATGGCAATGTTCTAAGTAACAGTTCTGAGAGTGTTGCCAAACACACCTTTCAAAAAATGAGTCACTAAGTACACCAGAGGCTGGTTCCTGCAGAACAAAGGGAGAGCTGTGACATTTTAACCAAGTTTTACTTCTTCAGGCTAAACCAATGCCTGATCACAAAACACACTCATGTTTAGCATGCAAATTTTCTTTCTCACCATGATTCAAAGCAATATAAATTATAGTTGTTTACATCAGGCTTCCACACTCTCTTGAACATTGGGTTTCTCTTGATTTGGCTAGCAGAGAGCCTACACTGTAACCAGTAAACTTCAATCCTTAAACTGTACTGACATCATCCTGGCTAAAAAAAAAACAAGGAAGTAAGCTAATCGGAGATCTCCTGATTTATATTCTGTAATGAATACAAAGGGGCAGAAACCAAGGTCTTTTAAAGGGAAGCTGTCAGCAAAAAAGAAAACAGAAGAGAATTATATTGGGAGGTGGCCAAGAAAGAGCAAAAGGGTCGTGGGGGAAGAGGGCATAGTAGAAAACGAAGGAATGGTCTGGGAGATAATATGTACTACTGCAATTTTGTCCCACCTGGTAATGTTATATGCTTACAATGCTATGTCAGTCAGACTCGTGAAATGAAAAAGCACAAATAACTCATTTTTCCTTATGGGTCTGAATTTTGTAGCATTTTCCTCTGTCTCCAAAGAATATTCACTTAGAGAAAATATTCACCAAATGAATAAATAAATCGATAGATAGATAGGTAGGTAGAGAGAGATAGATAGATAGAATGTTTAGGCTGAAGACTCTTTCAACTATTGGGCTGCTTCTGTTTCAAACTCTGTAAATATATTTATGAGTCATTTCATTTTCATTTCAAAATGAATGTCATCTGCTTTCAAAATTTTTATGTTTTGTTTTGTTTTCTTTCCAGAAATTTCATTTGTATCACGTTTCAACCTCAGCTCAACATCCCAGTGTTGCCAAAACATTTTCTCCATAAAAGGGTCACATGAATACTCATTAATAGTAGGGTTTATCTAAAGAAAACCTGAAAACCTATGTTTCTAATGCAGGTTTAAATTATTCTCTCAGGATTAGCCTCACTGTGTCTCTGGCCCAGAGATGAATGCAGGAACACATCTCAGGCTGTGTTCTGCACTGCAGCAGTGCCAAGGACAGCCGCAGATGTGGGATGTGCTTGCTGGGACTCTTCACTGCTCCTCACACCTTTGTGCTGGGATCCTTCTGGACCATTATCTTTTCTGTTCAAGTGAAAATCTTGAAGAGTTGTGGTGCACTGTGGCTGAAGTTGTCTTTCCTTATTTGGGAAGAAGGACATTATTCCTTAAGAGAGGTATCTCTGTGTTACCAGCAGTGTGTCCTGGGGGTCATGATGTGGGACAAATAAACTTCCTCTTGTGACTCACTGCCACAGAAATTTCACTGGGAAGAGAAGATGGCTTTCTTTTTCCTAGGATTTCAGAAATGCTGAAGAGGGCATCAATTCAAGGGTCATAGTGTTTAAATGGTCCAGACCTTGGGACTCAGACTTGTTCAAACTCAGAATAAGTGTGCAAAGGCATCTGTAAGCACATGGCTTCAGGAGATCAGAATTTACAAAACTGTTTTAACTTCATAAAATAAAAAGAACTAGTTATGCTTGAACCCGATGCTATCTGCAAGGTCTGTCTCCTGATGTAGATCCTCAGCTGCACCAGTTGACATTCTCCCTTTGCTTCACTGTGTATTCATTCCCCAGTTGTCCTTGATGAATTCAGGAACAGGTCTGCAGCACCTATTCTTTCATAAAGACACTCCTTTCTTAGTGATTCTTCCCGAAATGAAAACAGTGGATCAGACACCATACTTTCCTTTGTAGGTAATTGGTACAGGTCACAGCTGGCCATTCTGTTGGACTTTTTCATTGTTATATTACCTTTGGCATGGCTCAGCAAGAGAAAAAAAATCTGTGAACCTCAAAACCCCTTTTGGAGAGCAGCACATATGTCAGCAAGGTAAGCAGAGACGAATTCTGCTGAGCCTTCTTATGGCAGTAGGTGGGTAATGCTGCTGGAGGAAGAGTGGCATGTACAAGGGTACAGACTGTTAAGCGTTACTCCTGTGGCCATAACTGCAAGGATTACCTTTTCTGACAGTAAATGCAGCAAGCAAAAGGAAGAATGGGTCACATTCACACCCTTAAACCCACCACATACATTTTTGGCATTGAATCTGAGACAGAGAGTCCTGGAGGGAACCGCCAATAAAGGAGTAGAAAGAAGATCTATACTTCCAAGGAAAAGAGAAAGGTAAGGGAATAAAAATACAAACTAAATGAGAAATATCAATCCAATTATTTTATTTTTTTTTTAAATCACATAATTATATTTGAGCCAGAAAACAGTGTCATCAATTGTAAGTGTTAAATCCTAATGGAAATAAGATATCAAAGCAAATCAGCTGATCCTACAAAAAGCAGAAAGCCAGCTATAGTAGGGGGCTTTAATATATTCTTCTTTGGCCCAAGACCAATAATCTTTTGGAAGGAAGGGTTGTTTCTGACCTGGCTCATTCCAGCAATTAGGTTCATAATGCATCTCTGCAAACAGTTGTAACAAATGAAAGACTAAGCATTTCACAACATGCAATGGAAGATATAAATGTACCCATAATCATAGATGTCCAGCCGCTGGAAGTACAGTTTCTGACCAAACCAGTGATAATGGTAGATGTAATGGAGAAACTGACTGCACAGGAAAGCTGGAAATGCAGTAATGATGCAAAGTGTTAAACAACTCATTTTTGTAATGATTCCACCCATGAGAGTTACTGATTTAACCCTTTCTGATAGTAATCCTCTTTCATGTTTGTGCTGTGTTGCAGTGAGTGTAGTGGCACACTCCGGGAAATGCAATCATTCCTAAGATACTGACACACTGTCTGCCAAGAAGATATGTGACATGACTTCCAAAAGTGGAAGCAAATTCAGAGGACTGAGTTACCTTACCTATAGTACATTTCTTGTAAACCATTGCATGTTCATATGCAACTGTTAGTTGCACCATGTTTCCTAGACTGTTTTGCCAGTTTTACTGATGGATATATTTGTTTAGGTTTTACGGGCAGTCAGTCTTTAGTTCTTATTTCCTGGCATTTGGCAGCTCTGTGCTTAATGTTTATGTCTCTTTAGTGTCATTTTTAAAAATCTCAGACTCAGAGTAGGAAAAAAGTACAACTCATAGCACTGCCTTTTGTGAAAACCACAGGCGAGCCAAACAACTACTGATACCGGTCCATTTTTATTGTTCAAATGCGCTATGAAAGAATTAGTTTCCTGACTTTTTGTCTAACACAAAGACAAAACCAAAACCAGTGACCACTGGAAAATTGAAATATTAGTTTTATATAACCTTTATATACCCTCTGAGGATCAAACAACTTACCTAACAAAGCCTTTCTCACTATTCATATATTTGTCACTAGCAAAACTTCCGTACAGTGATAAACTTTGCTCAGGCAAAGCCTTTCTGTCTTGCCACAAGGTTGCTTTAATTCATCTGTCAAGGAGAAACAGAAATCTTATTCACAAGTCTTTAAATATCTTTATGTTTGCATGACCTTTCTTGAATCCCATAATCTACAGGTATTGTTGTGCTAGACTTGTGTATTCTCCAGATATAGTCAAGGAAAGGGGTTTTCCATACTGTCACTGACACACTAGCTGTCTTGCTCTGGGGAATTTGTACACAGAGAGCTTCTGGCTGAGCTCATCATTACGGGCACCCATTCATCCATTGTGTAACCCCTCTGCACTAAAGTGAATGCAGCTTTACCAGACATCTCTGATTTAAAGGTATAGGATTTTTTCTTTTTACTTACAGGAAAGTCCATAAGGACTGCCAAAGAAAAATGTACAAATAAAGAAAACAGGCTATTTCTAATAAATAACATCTGGACAGAGCTCCATTATGGAATTTTAATATTAAAATTAGCAGTGTTTACAACATGTCTTGAATGACGTCAGTCAAGCCCCTCTCATCAATCTTCTGAAAAATAAAACAAAGCTAAGAGTCATAAAGCAACATCTTGGAATAGTTATGGCATTACTGATGTGCAGCTGATGGAAGTTTTATGTATTGCATCAAGTCAGACAATGAACTCAGAATGTCAGCTTGCAATGTTGCTCTGTTATGCATGGCAGTCCTTCACTCTGAGTAGTCAGAAAGAGATACATGGATTCCATTTGCTGAACTGCCATGTGGTCAAAAGACATGCTGTATGAATAGACTGGCTGTGACAGGACGTACTAAGGCCAAGAAGATCATCTTTATTTTTCTGATCTCATGAGTAAGCCTTCTTCTTTACTATTGGACTTGTGTTCTCTGTGCCTCAATTCATTCTGTCCAGTTTGACATTTTGTTCTGGTCAGTTGGAGATTTCATGCTGCACTGAATGTTAGTATTAGTCTTGTATTTGCCAACCACTTCAGTCCACATCAAGAGATAATAAATATGATGATCTATCCAACTGAGGACTTCAAAACCTGAAGAAGTGAGTGCTTGGGTACTGCAGCTCTTGGATCTTGCAAACATGCAGAATTTGCATTTTGTCAAGCTGGACTTGCACATTTTCTTGCTTTGTATGCAGAACTAAAACCACTGTTGCATAAGTCCTTCTTCCCAAGCTGTTCCTTGAAGAAATGTTTGAATTTATAGCCTTTATGTGTTAATTCCTTTCTTATTTGGTGCAACTGAGATCTTAGTTATACCAACAATGTTTCATTTGTGCCATTCAGAAAACATCAACCTTTTATTTCTTAGTTACTGGGGTTTGGGAGAGGGATGCAGTTGGACATACTGTACTGTTTGAGCAGAATTATGTAAATGTCTATCAAAAGCTTAATGTTATCACGTGTTGATGATGCCAATGCAGGAAATACGGTCTTATCTGATTTTTTTTTCCATTTATATAGGAATGAAGCTCAGCAATTTCCTTTTCTTGAGCATCACACTGCCCCTGTCCTTCAATGATTGATACTTATTTGACACTCTTTTATGTGGCACAATGTTTGGTGCACTCACCTTCACATGAGCATCTTGAAACTTCAGATTCATTTTTAGGCTGGAGTTGGGATAAGAATCTCATAGGATAATATAATTTAATTTGTTTAAATCTTAGATGACTATCCTGAAACCAGATGCTTATAGGGTGTGTTTACACTTTCTGCTTTTTCCTTTAGGTCTCATTTTTGTTCTTTGCTTCTTGTCACATAAACCAAATTAAAGATGATTATTTTTAAGAGCAATCTGAGACATTCAATAATAGTTTCTCAGCAGGCATCAGTAGTGTCTAAGTAACTCCTTGCAGCTTTGGCTGATATGACAGGGATATGACTGGTAGAGAATGAATTCAGTTGCTAAGTAAGTATATTGCTAGATAAGTAAAAGAAGTTGAGTTCTTTTAAAACTGGAAATTGAGATGTCCATAATCCTGTCAAAAAAAAAAAAAAAAAAACCACCACCAACAAAAACACTCTCATCAGTCCCATTCCACAAGCAAGAATGTATGCTTCCCTATCTTGAACGACAAAGATGAATGGCTCTTTGGCTAGTATTTGTCACTCTTACATCACTGCATTGCAATTCTAATAAATGTTCCCTTATCTTTGTCTCACACCTTATCACTTACATCAGTCCTGAGGTGACGGAGATTCTGCTAGGCAACTCCTCAATATACAGGTTTTGCCCCCTACCAGCAGTCGTTTATGGGTGATCTCCATTTTTTTTTCCTTTACATTTAACTCTCATTAATTTTAATTGGACTCAGACTAAGCCCAAACCCTTTAGCACAATTTATAAGAAAAGGGAAAAGAAACATAGCATGCCTGCCAGATGAATTTTCCCAGAGCTCTCACAGCTCTAATTTACACTACAGACACACCAGGATGTGGTTGGAAGAAGCCTTGCGTTTCCTGCTTGTGCATGCTTTGGATGCATGACCTCAAGATGTCAAGAAGTCAGTGGGTCATGGGGACAAGCTCGTCTCTGTGGCTTATGCTTTCTGGCTTGTAGATACGAAGCATGTAAACAACTTTTGAAGATATAAGATTTAGTTTTAACAGCTCAAGAGAAGTCACTGGGTTAGCTTTTCTGTTCTCAAAGAGACTTAAATATTTCAGCCTAAAACTTCTCAATTGCTTCAGCTTCTCATTATGTAAATTTGCCAACAGGGAAAATGTGTCATGAAATCTAATGACTAAAATCCAGAAAAAGAATTTATCAGCATTTCATTTTTTGTAAAATAAGCCTGGCTGGTGAACACCCTGTATACCTAGTTTTCTTAGCTTTGTTCTTCTTCATTATCTATCATGCAAAACCAACTTCTGTTCAGCTTTAAAATATATAGAGCTCTGCAGTGGTAAGGATCCTTGAAGCAGATTTAACCTTGGTGGCCTGCCATCCGGAATAGAAAGAGCAATCTTAATGAGATGCAGGTGCAGATGAACTGTACCACTGATGTGGTGAAGGAAAGCCTCAGGGGCTCCTAAAAGTCCCTTGTGAAAATCCACCATCACATTAAAGGACTGAGATTATTTCCTTGCTTTGTGAATCCCTTTTTCAGTGACTAGAGATGTCTTACCACAGTGCTTCTGAATAGCTGGGTCCTTTGTGCTTATCAATGACTTGACAAAATACCTCATATACAGTTTCTCTGCAAGCTTTGGCATCACAGAATCATAGAATCATTTAGGTTAGAAAAGACCTTTAAGTTTGAGTCTAGCCATTATGCAGAGATATTTCTATAGGAACATGCCTGTACTCCTGCCAGAAAATGACACTCTCCTGCACCTCAGGACTGGTATAAGTGGTAAGACATGAGACAAAGATGAGGAAACATGTTAGAATTGCAATGCAGGGATATAAGAGTGACAAATACTAGCCAAAGTGTCATCATTCAGGATAGGATAAGCACACATTCTTGCTTGCAGAATGGGACTTTAGAGAGGTGTTGTTTTTTTTTAACAGGACTACAGACATGTCCCTATGGAAATGTCCCTTTGAACCAGGACATTTCTGTCCTTCCCTAGCCTGCCTTAAAAGCTGTATCATACTGAAATACGATTCAGAAATTAACTGACCTATCAGGATATATCTATTACCTCTGAGGAGGTTGGATGGCCAAAAAGTATGTCCTCTTTGACTCCAAGTATAATGCCAAAAGGGCTTTTGGAACACTTACATTGAAACCAAATTAAATCTCTTTCTATGTTTTCACTGTTGTAGCCACATGTACCACACTTGTAGTATGGAGACAAAAAACAGAAAGTGTCTGAGAGATGTAGTTTTTTAAAATGGTGATAGCATGTCATACTTAATGTCTCTATCTCAACTAGCAGTGACCTGGCACCTTTTCCTTAGTAAATTGGGAATTACCATATGGAATTTCCAAGAGACTGAAGTCTGCTGA
>NW_009923237.1:98748-164433 GCF_000696875.1 Nestor notabilis
TTCTTACTGCTTGTACCAGTTGCTGTAATCAGGGAGCCCTGAAAAATATGCTGACGATTTGGTCATGTTAATTATCTGTCATACACAGATTCATACATGCACTTTTGACAGGTAAACATTTACCCTGCTAAATGCTTTTGCATCAAGAGGTGAAGACCATTGACTTCATCCACACTCCACAGCACTTGGCCCTCGGTCTCTGCTGGGCTTTGTGTGGTATCCTCAAGCCACAAGACACAGTTGTTATTTTCTGTGAATTTTATTCAGTTCAAAGGGTCTGAAACAGTGTGAGGACTGTGTTGGAGCATACCAACATTATGCATTTATATCATTAAGCACAGGGGATTCTCTGCATGCTCTGGAGATGACCAAGAGTGCAAATTTTCCTGGAAGACTGCAAATGCAGGACTGTGCAGTCTCCATCATATGCTCCTTGTAGTGGTCCCTGGAGTAAGCTTCCCACAGAACTGTACCTCGAGTTAAGTTTAGAAGAGGTGCAGTTAATTTACTCTAAAGGAGGGTCCAAGACTGAATAAGATTTCTGCAATTCAGTCAGGCAGTGTTCAGGACCAGAAAAACAAAACACAGACCCAAGCACTACCCGATAGTCACACACACACATTGTAGCCCTGATGCTTACTGGACTTTTTAAGGCTCATCAAAGCTACGTACTGTTTCTGCTTTTGAATGCCAATCCAAAGTTACAAAGGAAAGGCCTTAGGGACAAAATCTGTTCTACTCCCATATCTCAGGGGTATTGGATGGCTGCATTTGGCTTGCTTTTCTGTGAACAACACTGTTTTTGATTTGAATGCAAAGGATAAGCTTGAGCCAAATTTTCAGAGAAGCAATTTTCCTCATAGGCAGGCTATTCAATAATTAATTCCTGATAACAGACCAAAATGCTTCTTATACTCCTTTTAGATAATACTATGAGTGCTGGTACTTGCATGCACCAGAGGGGGAAAAAATAGAATCAGTGATTAACACCACCTGATCCAGCTTTATCCTTTATCTCTTCTTATTTTGTTATTATTTAAAAACAATGAAACTACAGCTGCTTAAATGACCCTACTGATTATTATTTTTTTAATTTTTTTTTTTCAAATAATCAGCATCACTTGATTGAAAAAGAACAACCAGAGCAAATTAGCCATTTATTTATTTTTCCTTCTATGTGGCTCCTGGCAGGAAAACCTTTTATTCATTGCTGGTATTCTCATACACAGACTTCACCTCCAGCTGCAGACCCCTGTTTAGGTTCCTTGGGCAGGCAGTGCTTTTATTACTGCATACTGGTGCCAGCCATCAGGAACACAAGTGTGGATTATGTCAGTCAACATCAGGTAATGGGAGTGTTCAGAGTTAGCTCTGCTCCCTTCAGACCAAATGAATTCCCCTCATCACTACTGCCTGGGTCCTCTCACCATTGAGATCTCCAGAATTTTGCCACTGACATCAGCAACAGAATAAGATCCAATATAAACTGCCTGGTTTAAAATACCTGTGGCTGTATTATCTTGCAGTACTGGCAGAACATCAGTAACTGTCACCTTGCTTTATAGCCACTCACATCAATGTTACACCTAAGTCTTTAATCCATTTGAGCTCTTTATACATTGCCAGTGTTACATATGGTTTCATAAAAAGACACATATTTATGAAAGAAACTGGCAGGGTCCTCATAGATCCCATTTTTTTTTTATTTTTAACCTACTTTTTCTCCAGTTTAGGTCTTGCCTCTTTCAAACTGAAGTGGGCTGTAATGTGATAGCCAACATGGCTGCCAAAATCAGAGCATGGATCTCATCCAAAACTCACTGTGGTCAAGAAGAAACTTGCCACTAATTCAGTGGGGTTTGGACCAGGCACTCTTGAATCTTCTCTCTCATGCTCAAATTTTGCACCCCTGTAACATCTATGACTTCTTTGGAAGGTATTCTGATCTACAGGAGGGAGAAAAGAAAAACTTTATTTATTTATTTATTTTATTTAATAATTTTCTTTTACATTGTTTCAAATGCTTTTGATTTATAGATCAGCACACACCCAAAAAACAGTCCCTGAAAGCAACAAGGATTGAGAGGCTTGTTTGTACAGCTTTAGACCAAAGTCTGCTTAACCGTGAAAAATAACATTTTTGTAGGCTGTTACTTCTTAAAGAACTGCTGGTGCCCTCTGGAAATCTTTGAGGAATAGTTTGTTTAGGAGTGAATCTGCTTAGGACAATATACGATTTTATTTTTCTATTCTCTATCTGCTAAAAGTCTCAAACAAAGCAACCAGAAAAGATACTCAAAACCGCAATGAGAAAAACACAAAGAACAAAAATAATCTTTAACAATTAGAAACCATTCCTGGAGCAGAGCCAAACATTCTTACAAATGATAAAGCCTTAATGATCTGTTTTTAGAAAGAGACCAAATCTCTCAGAGTTTTTCAGCTGGAGTGGAAAGCTATTCGGATTCTTTTTTTATGCAAAGAAGAAACACTTTTCTGCTGATGTATACACAGGCAACAACAAATGGCACATTTCTGACCAGCAGAAAATTTGACAGAGTTCCTTCTATCTTCTAACAGTGCTCTCCTTCGGAAAGTAAGACTTTACATTACGCTTAATCAGGATTAAGGTATAATGGACATAGTGTGGGGAACTAATTGTGCAAGCCAGTGAAGTATTTCCAAGCATAAGGAGTCATTTCTTGATGTAAAATTATGCTGCCAATGCTTTCATTGCTGCCCTTACACTTTTGCAAGTGGCTTGATAGGAACAGGAGCAGACTTCATTGCTGCCAGCTTCCATCAGATCAGTTGGGACCTTATGCATGTAAGAACATTCTTGAAACTGCCTTACTTTAAACTTCAGAGCAGTCTGACATTCAGTCTCTGCTTCTCAGGTTTTTTACCACACTTACCCTTAAGCCCATATCAGTATAGAAATGGGTTGATATTCTTAGCAATGGAATTTCTTTTGCATTCCACTCACTCCCTATTGAATTTAAAACACAGTCCTGTCTAATCTTTTCCTGATTTCCTTCCTCATACTTAATAATTTAATTATAACTTGCATCAAGGCAATAAGAACAACTCTGAGAATCATGTGGATATTAGCCAGTTCTACGTTCCTCCACTACCAGCCCACCTCAAGGCACTGTTAGAGTACTAAAGGTTTTACAGA
Source organism: Nestor notabilis (assembly GCF_000696875.1). Lineage (NCBI taxonomy): Eukaryota > Metazoa > Chordata > Aves > Psittaciformes > Psittacidae > Nestor > Nestor notabilis. The sequence goes on from NW_009923237.1 coordinate 101,927, forward strand.
TTCCGTACCAATAGTTTAAACTGTCAGTTTTTCAATCATAAGTGAATATTCTAAAGTTATGCAGAGAAATAACCTTTTACTATGCATTGTAGAAATTGAAAGCAACTAATCCAATGCATTTGTGTAACTTTCCATTTACCATTACTTAATAAAATGTCAACATTTAGCATTGCATTTTGTAAGAGTTAATGAACTCCAGTATACTGAGCTCTAAGGACGTGGGAGAAGTCAGTATCTTAGCTGGGTCCTGATGTTTCTACTTAGTTTAATTCAGCTCTTAACAAACAAAACTCTTGTTGAAGTCAATGAATATTTAACTAAAAAAAAAACCAATTGAATAAAGACAGAGAACCAAATTCAACATTCATTTGATTAAATGTCTTTTGGCACAAGAACAGCAGTATTTGGCCCTAAGCAACATTTTCAGAATTGGACGAATTTTCTCATGCCCCAGAAAAAAAAACAAAAACAACACAAGCCAAAACCAAAACAAAAACCTGAAAAAAACTAAAACACAGAATTCACACATTTCCTATATTAACCAAACAATGTATTTTTACTGACTTCAGTTTCCTATGGGAAATTTTGCAATCACTGTTTTGCATGGGAGGGGACACTACGAAGTCACATCCATCCAATTCAATCTACATGAATGTTCCCATTTATTTTCCTTAATCACTGGAAAATTAAACTGCAAGAGACCAATTTTATGAAAGCTTTCTATCATTTTTATCAGTTTTCAGAATCCTTTCTCAGAACACAGCCTTGTCTGACTCTGTGTCAGTCAGGTACATCTGCCTCATTTCAACATTCACATCAGGATGCTATTATAGGACAAATCTTTAAGTTGATCACTGCCTTCCGGCTCATCTTATCCTTCAAATTATGTAAATACTTCCACTTCAAAGCCTGTCTTTATTTCCCTGAGAAAAGCTTAAGCTAACTGTTGTGATACCTCACCTGTCCTTTTTATCCACATGTGAATAACAAACAACAACAAAAATATCCCAGACCCTGAGGAAAAGAAATTTCAGCCATAGGCTTGTTTACCTTAAAGTAAACTGGTCATTTTTCTTCCTTAAGATGAACATTTTTTGTCTGCTCGACAGGAAACAGTTAACTGAAACATGGACTCCTCTCCCAGAGTTTTTCAGATGAGCAAAGCTCAGACCAAAGTCCATATGGTATTCACCCATAAACATAGACACACGACTGGAAAAATGCATTTTAAGTCTGCATGCTGTGTGACTTGGAAGTAGTTTGTCAAACAATTATGAAAAGAATTCGGCTTCCTCATAGCACCCTGGGAATGTACTCAGACACTGCATCAATTCTCATCTGGCTTCAAAGAAACACTTGGATAGGTCCCTTTTTTATGGAATAGTGTTTATAATGTAATTTTACTTCTCATTAGGGACCTCTTTCTTTGCCAATGTTACTTTTAAATAGGATGATTAATATTTAAAGTCATTTAATTATCACATGTTAACCCAATTCCAGCTACCCTTTGATGTATAAAGGAACCAAACTCACCACTGCAGTGTTCTCATGAAATGAAGATGTTGGGAACATGGAAAGGAAAGTTTTCTTCTCTCTTATTTTCCCCTTTTAGGATGAACAATTTAAATTCCTCAGCACTGTAAGAATCATGCTTGAGCACCTATTTTTTGAAGAACCTCATTTTGGTTTGTCCGAGTTACTTTTTTTCCAGCAAGGTGTCGGTTATGTTAAACTTTTGAATCTGTCATGCTGCGAATTTCCACATGCAGGCAACAATATTGTGCAGAGGCCGCATGCCATTTGCCAAACTAAACTTTCAGTTGTTTGCAATAGTCATGTTACATAATACTTCCCACAATTAACTTTAAAAAATCACTATGCACACAGGTGTATTTCTCCTCTTGGTTTCACACCTAGCTCCCAAAAGCATTAGTGCATAAGTGAGAAAGTGTCAAATTGAAAGGCTCATTAGGGGAAAGAAGGCTTTACTAAGCCCTTGCAGATGAATTGGCAGAATCATTCCAGTTTTCTGTCTCTCTGGGCATGGATATATTGAGCGGCTATAGATTTCTAGTCCCTCCATTGTCCAGTGCTGCACTTTGATAGAGGATTATAAAAGAAACCACCAATGGAGTATGCCCCTCAGTACCACTGAGTTGCAAAATCTGTGATTAAAAGGTGTTCAAATTGCCTGCAAGCTACATATCTGAAAAAATACAATTCATTTAACTAGGCAGGGCTAGCTTCAGTTTTCTGAGATCCTCTTTCTTCCATTTGCACATCTACAAAAGACAGACCGTTGCAACACAACTCTAATTAGCATCAAGTGCATTAGTCACTGTGAATAGGAACCTCAGAGGAATAACATTCCTAAAAACATTCTCTGTGATACCAAAAAAGATTGAAGAGTGGTCCAAGACAATCTTCCTAAACCTTATCACCTGCACTACAATTTACCTGTGTTCACTGCCTATGTTAAAGTATTTTCATGGACCAAAGACATACTACCAAGAAATTTTTTGAGTGGTGAATAAATCCATGTTTTCTTTCTTAATTTGTTTGCATAGTCTTTTATAGACTGTAAATTCAGCAGTCACTAAAACCATTTGGCAATAAACAGGTATCTAAAAATGTGATTCTCAGAGCAGACATAATCAGTACTATGATGCTGAAATTTTGGAGAAGTGAGTCTCAAAGTCCTTCAAACACATGAGCTTTGAAATCACTATTAAGGAAGCACTTAAGTACTATCCTTAAACCAGACACCACACCCTAATACCCATCTTACATGCTGTCACATAAAGCTTTTTCTAGATCTACAATTAGGCACCCAGATGATGCCTACACTAGAGAATGAAACAAGGCCATGACACAGGCTTGACCACTACCCTAAAATGATGTTTTACTGCTGAACTGGGAGTGTAGAGCTCTTCCAGGTCATACCCAAGTACAATGGAGGAGACACCAGATATCAGGGACCATATGGCATACCAGACATCCCGTTCTCCTGCAACCCTATCCCTACAGACTTTTCACCTCTTAGTTCTCTCCAATATTCCCACATACCCTACATATCATGCCATATATGATAAAGACTGGATGCACAGCAGTTTCTTGCTATAAGAACATAATTTTCCTGGGATGCGAGATAGCAGTTTTATTATTTCAGCCACATTAAACAAAAACACATGACACCTTAGGTTTATAAGGGCCACACGTTGTCCAGGGCTGAATGCTGAATTGTGCAAACAGTATTTCATCTGTGTTCAGCAGTATAAATGTAAGTCCAGGTCTAAGTGCCCGAGGGGTAGAAGGATAGGCACCTAGGTGGTTAGTCCAGAAAACACAACAGTATCTTTTGTAAAAGAGATTACATAATTCTTTTCTGCAGATCATAGCAAATTAACATGGATAATTCAGAAAATCTGAATTTTTCTGCTTTATTTAGGTGCTTATATTTTATTTAACTATTGGTTTATTTCTTTATGTGTTATTCTGTATTCACCCTGGAGACGTCTTATGCTGATTGAACGATGGTATATCTGAGAAATACAGTAGAAGGTGAGTGAATAGAAGTTGCACAATAACAAAATGCTATCTAAATAAAAAGTTCTCTTGTACGGTTCATTAGGCATTCATCATCTACATGTCTTCCTCCTTTTATGTAAAAGCAGTACAGAAAAGAGGTGGAAGGTAAGAATATCCTTATGTCCGGATTGTACCTTGACTGACACATGTCAAAAATTGAAACGTTGGTAGAAAATAGGATTGCATCAAATAAAATAGTCCCAAAAATAGAAATGAATCCTGATTACAGTTCCTTGTTCCACTTTCTGTCATCCTTTCTCTAAATTATTAATTAAATTTGGAAAACAATTTCTGTAGTTTGTGTCTTAATAGCTAGGAAAAAAAATAAATCCAAGCATACTTTAAACTTTATTAATGCAAATGTAAAAGAATAGTATATTTCATGCTTCTTCGACAGTTGCTGAGGCTCAGTTACATCTACCTGAAAAACAAAACAAAACAAACAAAAACAAACAAACAAAAAAACCCACAACAAAAAACCAGGAAGAGACAGAAGCTTTGGGCCCCTTTTTTGTACGCTGACTTTTAACAGTTTTAATAGGCAAATCCAGTTATGCTTTTTGCAAAGCAGAAATTCTTTCTTACATCACTTCAGTGAAAAGAGATTGTGTTAACAATTGCCTGCTTTCAGTATTTTTGAATTCTGTGACACCATGAGATAGTAAATCAAGTATGAAAGTACGTAGCAGTTTTTTAAGACATCTGCAAAACTAGTGTCAAGTACAAAACTGCATGGCTGCATAGCGCAGAGCATTAGAAACTCACTCTGCCACTTCAAATTGGTTCAGACAACCCTAAATAGGTAATTTTGTCCTAGCAGATCTGATGTTGCCTCAGGTAATGTCTGTCTGCGCTGCTCTAGCACTGCTCTAGCTTTATGCAGTGTCAAAATGTTCTGTCCTGCAACCCACATAAATCAGTCTAAAAGAATAAAGCCAGCATGCATGTCACATTCCCCATTTAACTTTGTGGAGTTGAGATCACACATCCATGCCTGATTTGGATTAAATCTGCATCATCTGGTGAACATTGATTGTTCAGCAAGTTAATTTTACTGAAAGACATTATAGCCTGCTCGCAGGGGCAGGTCAGAAAGCAGATCTAACAGGGCCAAGGAGCTTTGAGGAGCAGAGAGAAAAAGCTGATGTGTAACAAGCTGTTTTCTAATTTCTCTGTACCTGAAGTGCTCTAAAATCTATCTGCTTTTTCGTATTTTGTATAATTTGATATGCTTGTTAGAGGCAAGCCTCTGACTTAACAGTTACAGACATAGTCTGGGACAGCTGTGAAGCCTTCGCATGCCCACTTGTCAGCCTCTCCCTTTCCCATGTGTATCCCCTCTCCACAGGGAGGGCTAGGCCCTTTTGAGCAACAGCAGCACACAGAAGTACTTCTATTGTTCATTAGTAACGGCATGCTACAGGATCAGCTAAGATAGATCTGCAGTCAGATGGAGGCCTATGAAAGTAATAAGTGACAAAAAGGTATGCAAAGTTTCACAGCTTTATAGTCTTATTTTAATCTGTTTGAGTTTGTCGATCAGGTCTCAGTGATTCAAATCTTTGGCAATTTCAGGTAGGGTTTTCCAGTACATGCCCTCCAGAACAAACCAAATTGAAGTTGAAAAGAACATTCTTTGAAGATTATAATTATAAACTTTTCATTTTTCTTTCTCAGGGAGTTCCTACACATTCTTTCCAGCTGCTTCCTAACTCTCACACTTTACAGAAATAACATAGAATAAGGCTCATGATGAAGAGTGAAGGACTGCAGATGGGTGATCAGTAAAGCCAGTACCTGATGAATATGAGGTATACCTTAAGGTCAATAGCTAGGCGGTCTTTGTGACTTACGAATACCCTATGATACCCTATCTTTGGTGTTGACATAGGATGGAGCAGCAATGGGAAGAGAGGCAACCTCTATGCAGAAACCCTTAACCCTTTTCTTGGATTTGAGTCTCCTGGGATAATCTCATGATTCTATCTCTATCTTCCTTCAATGGGCCATGATCTAAATTTTTTTAATCAAAATAACAACTTCAGGCCTTAAAAAACAATAAGGTGAAGCACCATCTTTATAAATAATGGAGGAGATGGAGGCTGAAGGCAGCATAACAGTAGTTTTGGGACAGAGAATGTCTCCACTTAGCAACCCTGTAAGCCATCACACAGTTCAAACACTCTGAAGAACCAGAAAGTGTTCTCCATTACATCACTACATATAGGACAGGATATTATAATTTCATGCTCTTTTAAGTAACAACAAAATTAACAAAAAATAAGCCAAAATCAACAAGACATTAAAATATATTCTTTGGCTTCTCTTCTTACTGAGAGTTCTGTATGCTCACAACATGCATATCTCCATACTGCCTGCAAACTACACTGAGCAGATAGTCCTTATGCCAGCCCAAAAAGTTAAACCTGCAGTTTAATCCCTAAAAAGAATCTAAGACACCACATCTTAATGCTGACTGATGTTGTTCTTAGAAAGGAGAAACCACAGAGGCAGAAACACAAAAATATCTACAACCAAAATAAAGAGGCAGCATCCAGTGGACTGCAAAGCCTGTCTGCTGAAGTTTGTTTTTTTCTTATTCTTCTTCAGTCCCTTGCCATTAGCACATGATGTCATCTGTTGCTGTCCTTCCCTTTGCTTAGCATTAAACTAGCACATCACACTCATCTTCACCTTGTTGCTGACAGTTCTGATGATAAAAAAAAAAGCATCAGAGCTTTAAAGTGAGGTTTGCTGGAGACACGTACACTTCATTGTTTCAGAATACACACATATATTCATGAAAGCACCAGGCAGATGGGCATGTTTTACCCAAATGACCTCACTTAAAACCAGGGGTCTAGCAGTTTGCTACAACTAACCTGCTTTCTACAGCTACAGAGAAGACAGGTAACGCAGCCTGAGTGCTTGCAGATGCTTCACTGGCATTGGTAGGAGCAGGTAGATGGGTCCCTAATGGTGGGATTCCGTCTTTCTTCTTCAGTGAATACTGGACTGAACCCAAGGGTATTTTCAAATTTAAAAAAGAATTTGTTTCCTTTTGTCCAATTATTTTCACAAGGAAGAACCAAGCTGACTTGCTTGGGTTGACATTTAAAATTGAGGTGCAGTATGATGAGACAAAACAATAAGAAAATCTTGAGAATGTTAAAGGCTGAAAAAAGCTGAAGCATTAGCTGAGGTATTTTTAGACGTTAAGCTCTCCAGGGCAGTGATAGACAGCTGTTGAGTATTGTACAAACCCAAGCATATTGCTAACTCTAAACACAACATCTCTGTTATTGAATCTCTTCACATCAGATAAAAGGGGAAAATACCAATACAAATAAATAGGAAGACAGAAATGCCTTACTCAGAGATAACATCTGTAAATCAAATTATGCAAAAGGATTCCCTTTCCAAAATCTGGAATAAACAGGCAGTTTGGTCATGTATTTCCACAACAATCAGTTTGTCATATGTACTGTCTACTTACTTCAGACCAAAGCAAGCTTCCAGGAAAAGACTGCCAAAGTATACGAGTTGACAACTATAATTCCAAAGACAAAGATTTCCTAATGTTTCTGACTCAATCGGGCTACATTAAATTACATCAACTAGAGAATACTGTAATTAAAACAAAAAATTATCAGCTGAAATTCCTTTTGAAAAGGCAAAGAATTCCTAATCAAGAGAAAGATTTTTCATTCCTTTGCACCCCAGGACATCACTATTGTGAAAACTGGGCAGCATGGAAGGTAGTACAATTATACACCACCATTCTCTACTCATTTACATCAAAATTCCATTTTTCATTTACCATGTGCAACTATAAATAACTTCACAAGATGTAATCATGCTCCTCGTGTTTTCTAAGATAATAGTCCATTCAATAGTAGTTTAAAACCCCAGGCATTGCAAAACCCAAATGGGATAACAGAATGTATTGTTCAAACTAAGAAAACAAAGGAAGTTAATCAAGGTCCTTACTTGACTACAGATGTCTTCAGACGTAAGTCTTGAGAGGTATTTCTTAACCAATGATTAATGAGTCGACACCTGAAAAAAAAAAAAAAAAGCCACGACCAAAATGTAACTTGTTTGCTTAAACAGCACAACAGTAACTGTATAAAAAGAAGCTATGACCATAGAATGTATTCAAAAAACCTAGCTCTACCAGAGAGCAAAGCTGCTTCTCTCTTTTAACTCTGCCAACAACATAAAAATATGGCTACATAAGTATTGATCAAAGAAAAAGCATTAAGGTCTACTATAAGATAAATAATAAAAGGATTTGAGTTCTAAAGGAATGTGAAATATATATTTATACTTCCAATAATATTTTTAAGACATTTAAAAAAAAATAATTGCTATGAAAAATATAGGAAAGGAAAAATCAACAGCTATGAGATACAGGATTCACAGGACAAATATGGGCCTCATCAGACAACAGAAATATTCCCTGAAGTAGTTAGAAAGATGCTAGAAGTAACTCAGAGGGTTTACTGGTTTTACTCTGATCATCACACATCTTCTTGGAGACAATAAAAAGAATCACTCATTTCTGAGATCTAACCCATTTTTTTGTAAAGGAATATTATCCCATCGAGTTCATTTCAAAAATTCTTTGATTTGCTGTGGGGAGGAAAATAGGAGAAATTGGTGATTCCTCCACTCTCTTCAGCAGACTTTTGGGCACCTTCTGGTTCAGGCTGTATTACATCCATATGTGCACATACACAAACAAATCTCTTTGGACAGACACCTCAAGAAGGTCCATAAACTGCAAAAACACTAGACCAGTTTCATCTTTGTTGCCACTGAATCCATTGAGGAAATCAATATTTTGTTTGCTGTCATAAGATGTGGTTTTAGAAAACCAAAACTAGGCAAGACAAAAAATACCAAATCAAATAAACATAAAATTGTGTTGCCACAGATGATTCTTCTGGCATTCACCACCACTAGTGTGTATGTAACAGCATCTAATAAAAAGGATTTATCAAGGCTGTATGTGAAAGAGGAAAAGTGGTGTTACTGACCTTGCAACAGAAATTCCCTTTACCTGAAATGAGCTAAATCACAGACTCTCAGTAAATTCTTTGGAAGTTACAATTTAAATAAATAGCTTTTCCTCCATGATCTGTGTGTGCATCCCTCTTGGAGAGGATGCAGAGGAAGACTGATAAAAGAAAAACTCAGAAGTGTAGCTTAGTGTTGCCAGGAGATTCTTCTTCCCTTCAGTGTGACTGAGCCTTCATTAAGTGAAAAGACTGAAAAGCAACTCCTAAAAATTGGCCAGTGGAGCAAACCTAGGCTTTATGGAGAGAACTCACAACATAGATGATGAAGAGTGCTCCAGTAGTTATATATAAAAGTAAGAAAAGGCAAGAAGAATTATCTAGAGGAATCCAAAGAGGTAAAATTGATGTCATGGAGTCAATATTAAACTGTGTTTGGAACAGATGACTGAAAAGCAGTCTCTGCATCTCTAATGTCTCTGTTACTATATAGATCTGTATTTTAAGATATTAGAAATGTGCAGGCAACTGGGAGGTTAAAATCAGACAGGAGATAGAAAAAGATTTATTACACATGTTCTTTCTGCCCTTCTACTTGGGTTTAGATGTGACAGAACAGTTAATTACTTGCATTGCTGCCTTGGCAAGCAAACCAAGGAGAGCAATAAACTTGAAGCATCTCCAAATTCTTCTGTTTAACATGTGCTCATTTGCTAGAGTAAACAGCCTTTGCTATGAGACCCAGGTATAGTTTTGTAAGAATATCACAGCTTGGTGTGGCTGATTTAGCATTGCATGCTGTGAAATTTCTTCTAATGATTTGATTACACTTGGCAGTAATACGATAAATGCTTAAGAGTAGTGTTGCACCAAAGCTACAACATATTTCAAATTCATCCCTGAAACTGAAGGGGATTTTACTTTAAAACTCTCTATCAGACACTGTGATCCAAGGTAAATGCTGCTTGCTACCACAAAGCCTGTGTTCCTACTACAAACAAGAGGGTCAGATCACCATGCAGCTATATGACTATCCATGCCTACCCAAAAAAGAAAGAAGAACATCCAGCTGGGGGTGGCAGGCCATACTTACGTCAGAATAAAGTGACTAGTACCAGAGGCTAAAAAATATGCAGGATATTGCTCTCAGCCTGCAAGCAGAAATTGCAAACAATAGAAAACCTCTGCTGAGAGCACTGTGAGGCCTTTCAAGTTAGAATGCTGGCAATAAAGTGTTTTGAAATGTGACCATCTGGTTTTGAATAGATAACTGGAAATTCAATTTATCATTCCCAAGCTCCTCAACTTATTAAGCACCAAATAAGTGATTACTTGCCTGTTCTAAAACCATAAAGCATATACCTACTATACAGTAAGGTCTCTTGCTTGTTGTGTATAGCTAAGCACCATCTCTGATAGTGAAAGAATGTCCCAGCTGCTACCTGCATTCCTGAACCCCTAACCCAGATTACAAGGAAGCACAGCAGATTAAAGACGCCTGTACTGAATTCCCTAGTCTTTCCTTTTCTTTAATTTTTGACCCACAGCAATATATGAAGGCCACTGATGATACAAGCTGAGATCTGTTTCTGTATTTAAGTTTTTAATTACAGCTGTTTATTTTTGGTGATGCTGAAATCATGCAAATCCTATTATTGTTGTAATTTATGTTTATGCAAACAGAAGTTTAAACTTTCTGCATGTATAAAAAAGTGATGTGTCTGTTTAGGTATTTTACTATGAATGCAATAGTAGGCCCACATCCAGTGGAAAAATTACTAACATTCATGCATTACTATGGATCAGAAAATACATGGAAGATAAAGAAAAACTGTACAAAAGACAAGAGAAAATAAAGAGGATCACATCCCAAAAGAAAGAAAAAAAAAATAGGAAATAGCAGGATCATTATAAGAATGTTGCCAGAATTAAACCAAAAGGATCTCCACCATGTAATTCAAAGCTGAATTTTATATGTAAGGGCAATCTTAAAATCTGTAGTTCAAACACTTGCTGTACCTATTATTTTCAAGTAGACACTGGAGATTTTCATACCTTCTCAAAATCACATTTATTGAACATACAATGTGTACAGAGTTTTGCCTAGTACTAACAAGAGGCCTTACAACAAAACCAACTAAAATATAAACTTTTATAATTTAATTTTTACTCAGTTCCACAGAAAGCTTTTTGACAAATTATGTCACTTCTCATGATATTTACGATGTATGTGTCTATTAGTGCCTAAATCAGAAATACTGTCAATTTGTCAGTGTCCAAAGTCCAATCTGATCTACTTCAAATATTTATCACCTTAGATTTATCACATGTCCTTTCTGCTGCAAATACTCAAGAGGATCCCTAAGCAGGCAGAATGCTGCTGCAAGAGAGCAGGCAGGGAGTTTTGCGGGTAGGTTGGGTAGGCTAAGGAAATATCCAAGCATTATAAATCCACATAGCCAGAAAGTTTGTGAGTTATGTCCTCCTCAGCCTGAGCAATAGAGGGGTCGTGAGTGGAGCACTCTCCAGTTTCTTTCCTCTGGAGCATTCTTTCTGTGGTGTTATTACCAGAGCAGGATAAAGACCTCTTGGATACAAAAGATCCAAGACAGAAAGGAAATATATTTCAGACTTGAAAGGAGACAGTTCAGGCCTAAGGAACTGGCTTTCTATTTTGATTCCTTCTGCCATCTGAAATAGCCATCCCCACTAATTCTCTTCAAATTCCTTCCAGGAGTGAGCTGTTCAGTGGGCAGAGCCTATCCAACTGCCTAAAAAAGTGCATATCCATTGCATGAACTTCCCAGTTTTCCAGTACTCAATCATTCTACTGAAACTTGGCCATTGTTTCCATCTTCACCCCTGCCCTACAACATCTACAGATGCTTCCTGTAAAGCTGAGCAGTTTAGTTGCACCATTCAGGAATGTGTAGATAAACTGGCTTTGAAGAATTTCATGATATGTTTGCATGAAAGATAAAAAAATAAAATAAAAATAAAGCATTTAATTGCGTGACCAGCCCAATCTGATCCAGCCTCTTCACTTCTTATCACTTGAGTAGGCACAAGTCTCCTATTAGTGACAGTTCTCTTATTAGTGATAGTTATTCATAAACATGTGTACACACCCCTACATATATTTGCATGCATGTGTGTGTGTATATGTATGAGCTGAGAATTATTTTTTCTGAATAACATACTGGTGACTTTTCTGATGAATAAGATAAAGAACTCAGGACTTCTTTCCTTTAGTGATGTTCTGTTGTCTGGGGTTAAAAAAATAAAACCAAGGGAAAAGTATGACTATGCTGTCATCATTACCTCTTTCTCACAGCTATAGAGTTTTTTCAGAATGTGCTGAAATGCCAAAATGGAAGGTAAACATGGTTAATGTTTGGAAAATGTCATGATTCTCCAGCAATCCTTTGTATTTTTCTGGGCTTCCTCACTGATTTTAGACTTCTGTTCATACAAATTCACCAAAGAATGATGCAAGTATGTTGAATAGCAGAGAAGAGTTGATGACGTTTTAGAAACATGCCGAATAACCATTTATTTTCCCATGTGCAATATTTAACAACTGCTTTTTAATACGAAGAATTGACTGTTCTGTCAGCTTCAGGAATGTCTCCAACAAACAGAGGAACCATTGTTAAGAAACAATTGAGTGAAAGAATGAAGAAATGGATCATCTGAACTCTTAAGACTGCCTGTACTGCAAGGGCAGGTCCCAGGCCTTGCAGCTTTCTTTCTAAACAGACATTTTAGCAATAGGTTTTCAGTTTTACAGCAGACCACAGTTTTCCTTGTCAAATTTTACTGCAAAAGTAGTATCAGGCAAGTGTATATTTCAGCAAAACAATCATTTTAAGAAGGAGGAGTATCCTTATCTATCTACGACAAAGAAAGTGTTTATGAACTAAGAATGATTTTGTACTGGGAAGAAAAAGAAAAACACAGTTCTGACAGTAGATCAAAGTGACAATGAGATGAGTTTTCTACTCACTGAAGTAGCTACTTATGCCAGGGTTAAATAGGTTTATGGAATGCAGAGCTCTCTCCAGGTTGATACAGGGAAGGTTTGTATCTAATAATTCCCTGCCATAGGTGATACAATATTACTACGGATATACCCACAGCACCTGCATAAGCTCTAACACAGCAGGATACCCTCTCAAACTGACCTTTTCATAATACTACACTCTATTTGTGGCCATTATCCATGTTAGTGCTGTTATGCAGCTGCTACACTGTTATCTTGTGTGGGTGGCTCTCTAATGCTGGCTTTTTTAAGGGTTCTTGAAATCACAACAGAATAAATCTTCTTCAGGGGGAAAGTTCAACCACATTCTTTCAGCAAAAGGAAAGCCTTTCCTATCACACAGTCCTTGAACACACAATTCCCTGTTCTTTTCCATCTGCCCTGGCTGACCTGCAGTGAGTACAAAAAGTGAAATCTCAGGTTTTCTGAACATTTCCTATTGCAACAGGAAGGGTTTTAAACTCTCTTCCACATTCCCTAGTTTCATCACTGCCACAAGAAGAAGAGCTGGTTCAGCACGTCATTGAGCAAACAGACATGCCAAGCCAAGCTGAAGACACCAGTTTTATCCTGTGTGAACAGCCTGTGTGGCCAACAGGAATTTTACACCTGAAAAAACATCTGTGACACCACCGCTGCACTGATCTGAACTGGAGGCAGGCCCGTGACTACTTCACAATAACAGGAAACACTGCCGTCAACAGGGAGCAGACTGTGCTGGAGTGACCTTCTCTACCATGCTCGACAGGGAATGTAAAGAACATTCCCTTGTAAAGTTTATTTGGACAGCAAAGGGTGTGGGAGGGCTACTCTAGACTCTCATGAGAAGCAAGGTGTTTTCAAAGATTGCTATTAAAGGCTGAAATTCTTTCTGTCTCTTTAAAATGCTTGGGCAGAAAGGAGGAATAAAAAATTAAGTGTTTTGTGGTTTGTTTAGCATCACATCCCTGCTTATTATGAATCTGTGCTGGTCATTAGAAAGATTCTGCCATCCCTCTCTTTCAATAGATCTTTTATTTTCACTTCTCTTCTTCATCCGTCCAACTGCTATAGCACTCTGGCTTTGCAAATCAGAGCAAAGTGGCTGTGCAACAGTAACCCAGCCTTCCCCCAGACCATCTCTTCCAGCATGTTCTTCAGGACAGGAGGTGGCACAAGCTATCCTCCAGTGTGCAGCCTGTAGGGACACTCCAGCTCCCAGAGTAGCTGCATAAGTGCCAGGACAACTGCTTGCCCTGGGAGCTTGGACTGTTATTTGACCACAAAGATCTCAGTAGATGTCTGTTCACAGTATCACAGTTCAAGGTATTCAACACAGTCTTCTCATCATAGAAAGATCAAATAAAGATACTGTTACAAAATATTGAAAGTATTAATATCTCTCTTCAATCCCTTTCTGTGTACCCATGTTCTTTAATCTTATAAAAGGACAAAAAATGTAAGGATGTCTCTTCATGGAGATTAACCACATTTTATTATGTGTGGTCCTTTTTTTTTTTAAGAGACTTTCTTCAGTTATCTAATTACCTACATTTATTCACATCACTAGGAAATAGGAATTAAAATTTATTTCATGGCTTTTTATGAAGGAAGTAGTCTGTCTATCTTTTGTGCATGTATTTGGGTGTTGGCAGCTAGCAGAAAATTATCAATGTGCTACACACCTTGCTTAATATTTAACATTGTTTAACAGAGCTGCTGTAGGCAGCTGTGGAAATGCCAGTACACATGACATGCAACAATGACATCTGTATTAACCTTTTATATAGGAGTTTTGGACAGGACAAATTATTTGGCTATAGGAATTCTTACTATGAGATAAATGTAATAGGAAATAAGAAAGTTTTTTTTTTTTAATTTTTTTGCATGATCCTTGAAGTTTTATGCCATCATTTACTTACAAATCATTAAAACTCATGCTTTTGAAGTATTCTTGCATAAGTGGCATCTCTAAATGCTATGCCCTCTACATCAGTCCCCATTGGTGACAGTTTTTTCTCTGAAGAGCTCTGAACTGTCCAGGCAACCTCAGATATATTTTGAACCATAACGCAGAAGTCTATGAGCAAAGAAGAGGTGAGGAATTGCTGGAGTGCAGCTTCTCTCTGGATGATAACTATTTTGAAGTGGGATCATACTATTTGTCCCCTTTGTGTGGGGGCATCAAAGGGTGCCTGGACTTCCTCAGGCTGGCTATGGATTTCTCCCTGCCATAGGAGCAAACATGTAAGCCAGTCATCTGTTTTTCACTTTAGGTATGCACAAGTTTAAGTGCACAAGTTCGTCTTTCTGTATAAGCTTCTGTGTGGAAACTAAATGTCACCATCCAGACAAATCCAGTTACTTTCTGTGAAGCTGAGCTAATGAAGTATCTGAAAAGTCACTGCCTGCAGGTAGCGGTGTGGCAGTGCTTTTTTTGCATTCCTCTGGCAAGGGGATGACCAAGACACAGACTTGCTCTGGCTTTGAGCAACAGTTCTTTTTTATGTCCACCCAGGAACAGAAGTACTGACAAAGCACCAAAATTCATGCTGTAAAGTCTGATTTTCAGAGATCTAGAAATATTTGCATGTCAAAAAAGGGAGTTCAAGGTGCCTTTTAGAGTTAAAAGCATCATGCTATGCTGTTTGGTAGGCTTTATCTATTGAGAAGTAGACAAAAGTAAGGTACTGATCTCTCTTTTTCTTTTTAAGTTCTCCCAGGCCCTTCTTGACCTTTTAATGCTGGGCAAGACAACACCATGTTCACAGAAATTACTTTAGGATAATTCAGAGACTTCTGTGTTAGCTGGTCCATTTGGGGTCCAGAGGCAGTCTAGACACAGGAGCATGAATCCTGGCACTGTCTAGTTTAACTCTAAATGTAGGCATACACTTACACACATAAAATGCACTCTATTATGAACCCACACACCAGGAAGCAATAATAAAGTAGTTTAAAAACCAAAACGTTTAAAGTAACTTGTTGACAGTCAGTGGTCACCCCAGCCTGAGTGCTGACTCAATAAAATTGGGTAAGAAATACTAGCTATAAGACAATGAAAATGCCAAATGGATTATTCTTTTTGTATGCTAGCCAGAGGATGTATGTCTGAGTCCATAACTGCTGTTGGTCACCTTAGCCTTTCTGAAAAACATGCACTTAACAGTTCAGCTGTGTCTCTAAGCCACAGTCTTTGAGATAATTTTGAAATTGCACCAATCCAGTGAGTTCAGCTTAGTGCCTGTACTAATTTTCAGGGAGCATTGACAAGCAGTAAAGCATACCATTAAATGTTGCAAAATGCCTCCTCTGCTGTGCTGGGTGAACCCTGAGAGCCTTGGAGGGGATAAGCACTGGGATATAAAGAGAAAAATCTGTCTGTTTTAGTCCATTATGCTCTCCTGTGTTCAAGACTGGAGAAGATGTAGACCTGGGATACCATTAGTTGAGGGAAGAGCTTATGTTTTGAGAAATAGCAAAGGTAGCAAGGCTTAGGTAGTCTCATAAAATAGGAAGCCACACTCAGCTAAGGATAAATTGTTCTTGTGTTACATGCAAGACTGGGCAAATACAGGCCTGGAAAAAATTAATTTAAACCAACAGATGATGTTGAGACAAGACCAAACGGGTATAAGTTAGTTATGAATATAGTTAACCTGGAAATTAGGTAAACTGAGTTGCTACAGTCACCAGAGTTGCAGAGACAGATGGCCCTTTCCTACCTGGTGATCATCACATCTTCTCCAACTCCACTTTTCATTCTCCACCACAATCTCTCATCTACATTCACGTTCACGAAAATTGAGCAGCAATTAACTGACTAACCTAAAGTCATGTTTCCATTTGGAAACAGTATTTTGCTTAGCTCGAAATAGTTTAAGTCAACATTTCTGAATCTTTTCTTTTTTTTACTTTCTTTTTCTTTACATTAAATATTTCTACATTTGCTGCAATTTGGGGCAAAGCAAATGCCAAAATGACAACTTCTCCCTGTGGGTGGAGGTAGTAAAGGGTCTTGTTCTCCTTAGAATAGCTGTGATCATGAAAGATTTGTATGCTGTAATTCTTCAGGGAGTAATGCTTCTTTAAAATGATGTTCACCTTACAGCTTAGTGAACAAAAAGCCAAGGATGTTGTGGCTTAATACTAGAGACTAAAGCTGAACTTCATCTTTATGACACATTAATGAATGCTTTTATAACCTAGCTATATTTACTGCTTCATTCTATATTGACTGTACAAAATGCATTTGAACTGAAAAGTAGAAAGAGCTGTTAAAAAGTCAGGGGATTTCTAGATATTAACTCTGTTTGGATTTTACCCTTCAGTAATGAGTAATGATTTGTAGTTTTGTCATTCCCAACTGACTGCATCTGAAATGCTTAGCACAGAAGTAAGTTTAGCTCTTCTGTAATAAGTTTCTAGAGCCAGCAAAAGATGGGCGTTATGCCCATGCCTATTTCTGCATATTTCCTCTTTGGCATATTTTAACCTATCTTGACAGCTAAGATGTCTCAAGTGAATTCATCTTAGTTAATAATGAATTAATTTCCTCTGTTTGATTCATCCCTGTAGTTGGTGCATATCCATCCCAGACTGCTAGAAAACCTAGTCAAATAAACCACAAGACAGGAAAACCTTCTGGTGTGTAGAATTTTAGCCATACCTCTTGGATTTGGGAAATTGAACTAAAAATCTCTTTAAAAGAATTTATGGTGAAATGTCCTGTGCTTCCAACTTCTGCAAAATAAATAAAAATATCTAAAAGATATTTTAGGATTACTGTCCTTCCTTCCCTTGTTTCTGCTCTTCAGTTATTTAGCTTCTGGGAGTGTAGAGGCCTGTAAAAAAAAAATAAATAAATCTCCATTTAACTTATTATTTATGCCACTTTGTATCATTTTTAACATACGTCCCCATTAGAAATACATGTAAAATTGTGATCTTTTTAAATATAAATAGATGAATACCCATGGAACTTATTTGTGCATATAGACTAGTTTTGTTAATTGTTAATTATCCATGTTAAGATTTGTGACTTACACAGGCAGATCACCACAGACGAGGATACCTGTTTCAGAAAGTGAACACCTCCTTCCATTTAAATTTTATTTTCCTGATAGTACTTACCCAAAAGAAAATGTGATTATTTGTATTTCTGTGTTAGAGTATCTGCTAAGCAAAAGAGACATTGATTCCAGGAAACAGGTATTTTTAACAGCATGCCTGATGTTCTCTGAAACTGTCCAAACAATGCTTTTCATTCCATTTCATCCACTCCTCCAGTTCTCCTCAAAAGAGGTTAAAAATTTGCTTGACTGTCCTCACACCAGCCTAAAGCAAAGCTTCTGGGCAGAGTGGCAGTAACACACCCATAGAAAATTGGCAAGAAACTAAGTAACTGAGGCCAAAACTTCTCCATTCAATCTTTATCCATTGCCTTTCAGTCAAACTGCCAGCTTTCTTTATATCCTACACCATGCCCAGGCTAATAATTGAGTTTAGCAGTTTAACACTGTGATTTACAAGGCCTAAGTGCATCATATCATTTCAACATTGTCAGGATGGAACTTCAGAGCTATATAATGCAGCACTTGTTCATGAAAATACGTGTTAGCTGGGAAAGGAGGCCAAGCGATTTAAGAAGCTCACACCCAGGAGCAAGGGGCCCTTAGCATTAGCTGAATCTGACCCCAAGACCCATCAGCCCATGAGCAGAACAAGGTCTCTAATGCCTATGAACTTCTGACTGAGTTTTGTAGATTCTGAGATCTACACTTGAAATTCTAGTAGAAGGCTTTCCTGGTGACATTTTGTAAAAAGAACAAATTTGTTCTTTTGTGTCTTCCATGTTTTTGCAAGTGACACAAAATATGGCAACTAAAAAGCATAAAAGAAATAAAGCATAAAAATGGACAGATGGATGGGTGGATGCATGCATGGATATATAGATATGTAGTCTGTATTTAAAAGGAGTGGCAAATCAATTCCAAAGAACATAATAAATTTCCTGAGATTTTGCATATTCATGTGAAATGGATAACTGATTCATCATTAGTATGGCAGAGGAAAATAATATTTCTGTTATTGAAGTATGAAAAATATGACATATTAAAATCCTGCCTTTTTATATTACTTACATTGTCACAAAGAGAAAGTATAATATTGTCATAACAAGGCTGGAGAATGAGTTTTACTATGGGTTTTTTTTCTGTCACAATGAAGTTACATTTTAATTGCATATACCAGTATATATTTAGATGCTAAGATACACATGTAATAAGAGTAAACTATGCATACCACACATTCTTTAATTTCCATACAAGTTTTCATATTCTGCTTGTAATAATAGTACATCAGGAAAATAACCTTTGGATCCAAGACCTATGATATACCTCAGGAATGTAGACGAGCAAAATCATGGACCTTATCAAAAAAAATTAAAGCTTTCTTGCTTTAAGACACTGCAGTTCTTAACCTAATCTTTTATGATGTACTTAATATGCAAGAGTTAATTGTGCAAAATATAAAGATCTTTGTTACTTAAAAGCAAAACATAGATGTTATTTATTTTATTTTCTTTTTGACAGTGTCAACATTGAACAACATGATTTTTTCCTTTTCTCAGACTGAATTCTGTGTGTTGTATAAGCACTTGTTCCTCAGAAACAGAGATGATACAAGGAATAGGGCAGAGCAGAACTCATACTCAGTAGAATAAAGGCTTTCAAAGCTGGGAAAAACTTTGTCTTTGCTTTCGGATTCCTTACCGCATTGTTTACAAACCCCAGATGTCTTAGAAAACCCTTACTTGTTGCCACATATTTTCTTTCTTGATGAATCATTCCACCTATTTTTAAACCAAGACAAATGCCAGTTCTCTTTTATTCTGAGGTTACCCTTCAGTAAGCTCAGTTTAATGCGCTGCTGTAGCTCAGAGGAAAGCTGTTGAGAACTTGTTAGTCTACTGAATATGTATTTAAAAAAAAAAAAAAGGAGAAAAGAAGTTGCACTGACTGATTAACAACTTGAGAACTCGGTGTGTCTTGCGTCTCTTTCTTTTTCCACTGCACAAACTGTTAACAGAGACATTTTGGAGACACTGACAAAAACTCCAAGGTTTACAGCAGCTGGTATGTTTGGAGACAGTATCCTGGTACCATCTGTGCCTCTCCAGTTCCAGCCAAATTAGACTCCCGCCCAGTTGCAAAGTGGAAAAGAGGAGCTGAGAGTGACAGGGAACCTGGGAAGTCAGGCAGTTAGGCTCTGAGGGTGTCAGTGCAGCCAACTCAGTGCCTAGAGTTTCGACTTTGTCATGCCCCAGCTGCTATGGTGACAGGTAGTCTCTTCAAATGACCTGATGGTTAGCTTGCACAAAATCCTGCACACTCAGAGTGTGCTTTGTCTGTAAATATACCAGCAGAGACAGGGGGATTGTCTGCTGGCCCATAGGTTTGGTGGCATGATATTGTTGCCCCACTCAGATGATGCTCTCTTGCCTGCATCCCACTGTCCATTGGGAGCATCCTTAGATATGCCTCCTGATCATGTCTGAGCACTGCCGGTGAGGGTGCTACTTGATACAGATCAAAACTGCTGAGGAGCATGGTAGCAGCTGAACAGTACAAGCAATCAAGGCCATGACTTAGCCCTGTATCTCTACATCTTTTCTGCCCACACAGAGCTCATAGCCAGTTTTATTCAGGGATAATGTGAAACAATCTGTGCAATAGCTTGGTGAGAATAAATATTTTATTAATGGGAATATTTGTCAAGGAGGTTCTTGCTTTATCCAAAATCTTCCAGTAATACTTCAGCAGCAATTTAAGGAGAACCTCTGCTTCTCACCATTAGCACTCTGAGCCAGACAAGCCGTTAAGTGTGTGTGTAACTGTAAGCATATGGAGAGTCTTGAGATGCTTCAAGAAACTAGAAATATGCTTAAAGCTGAACACATGAATAAGTACCATCAAGAGGGCCAACTTGTTTACCCCATTCCTGGTGTCTGCTTTGCTTTCCCATAACCTCCTCTTGTAAACTGGGATGTCTTAATTTTTCCGTAAATTCTTTGTCACAGCTGTGAGCTGTTTGAAGTGAAATCTTGTCTGTTTGCAAGTCATATTGATTACTATTGCTTATAAATCATATAAATCATAGAGACTAACTTTGCTTTTCTTTCTAAAAGCCTGATTTAATTCTCTTGGTTTGGCACATTTCTTATGTAATCTGTAATGCGAGATGGTAAATGCTAACAAGAAGATGACAGTTTGTTTTGAATAATAATTGTGATAAACTTTAGTGGTTTGAATACAAACATAGTTCACCTGCCATCCTGAGTTCCAATAAGCATGCAGAGAGACAGTGAAAAGAGGGGACCTGCAATATAAATTCCTAGCAGAGCTATTGCTGCAACAATGTCTTTATAGACAAAGAGGTCAACAAATGTCTGCATGGCCCACTGATTTCTGCTTGAGAGATCCCAAAGTGAATCAATCTAACAGGTCTAGGGATAGTAGCTTAATAAGCCATAAAGGCTTATTATTTCTGTTTTGGTAACACCAAATAAACTTATTAAAACTGAGATTACAGTCCCATCTCAAAAAGTTTCAGCTTACAATATGAAGCAAGAATAAAAGAAAGAATGGAAAAAAAAGGAAGGAGAAGGGAGAACAATGATAATGGTATAATCCAACTAGTTATATGGTGGAGAAAACTGCAGGGGATGTGTACAGGACTTTTATATTAATTTCACTTGGCTTTACATGAGACCTGGTGTATGTATTTCGTTTCTCCCAAATTATTAATATTATGCTTAACAGTAATGTAACCTGGTTAGACCACTATCACATAAACTGGTGATTATAATTTAGTTCATTTTTGTTAGCATCATTGTTATTGGGGTGACTTTCAACTTGTGATGAGTTTGGCAGCTATACTGTACGTAGCTAAAAAGTCATGTTTGAGTGCAAATAGTGACCTGTGATAGACATGTAATGGTTTCCTTGCTCTTTGAGGAAAGTATCTTAAGGCTTTGGGAGTCCTAAGCTACTTCTCACCTAAGTTCCAATGGTTTTTAGGGCTGGGATCATGGGTTAACAGATCAGCACTTGTGACAAGACTTGGCAAAATCAACAAGGCGCAGTAAAATGGGCTAGGGAGTTTAAAAGTAGCATGTGTATCTACTTATATTGAAAAAGTACAAGCATGAACCATTCATACAGTGTTTTCAACATAGTTTTCCAACCTAAACCTATTTTTCTGAAGACAGAGAGATTAAGTTTTATAATTGCACATGATGTTTTAGAAGACTAACAAAAAAAGGTGCTTATAAAAAGTCATACTGATATAGTATCCTTTGGGACTGCTACATATGTCTCTCAAGACACAAAAGATCTCTTATGTGTGATAACAGGGACTGAAGATTAGTAGAAGGGAAATTTAGGGCCATATATATGAGAAATGTGATGGGAAAATAAAATGTCATTGATATAAAAGGGTGTAGGTACAAATTATGAATGTGACTACAGCTGTTTGGACAGAGTTACTGAGATTCCTGTAGCTTTTAATCACTTCTATCATTTGCAGCAGAGAAATTATCTACTGAAAGTGTACCTGCGCTTGTGCACATGTGTGTTCTGTGGGACCAGTTGAACAACGGACTGAGAGAATAGAAAAAATGTTAAAGAACTGCTAGAAATCCTTTAGGAATCAAGGAGAGTACCAGCTTTGTTTATATTAATGGAATGATAAACTGTACAATATCCATGATAACAGAGTGATTAAAGATTAAAAAAAGACACAAACAAAAGGAGATGGCAGTTTTGCTCCTCTTACTGTGTTGCTTTGTTTAAGGAAAACTCAAAACGAGTTCCTCTCTGCTGAAGTAAACTCTGAAGACTCCCCACTGAGCCAAAAGAGGGAGTTTTACAGTCCCATTCACTTTTCTTCTGCTTTCCCAGCATTGTGTCAACCTTTGCACTGTGTCACACATCCGCAGTGCAAGGCACAATACAGCTGGAGTGCTTAGATTGGAGACAGGAGAGAAAAATCAAGTAGTTAGTTATAGTAAAAAACTGTGGCCTGGATTGTGCTGCTGCACATCTCTTGTTTGGCTCTGCTATCCAGATGCTATTTGCTTCTGATGCCTGAAGATGGAACTTATTTGGTTTGAAATCTCTTACATTTTAAATGAGAATCTGGTATGGTAATTATCTGTTCCAAAAATGACTACATTCAGAGAAACACAGCAGGCTAAAGGAAAAGGGATCACAGACCAGGGGCAGAATGAGGCAATCTATGTTTTAAGTCAAGTCTAATACGGGTTTTTTTTGTCTTTATCTGCAATTTCAGTAGCTGTTCCCTAGCCAAAGTTGCTTAAGCCTGTCAATAAAAAATAATGGAAGGAGGAAGAAAGAAATAGATACAAAACAAACAAAGGAAAAAGAAATGTTAGAGTTTAAGATCTGGTTTTCACAGTGAAACAAGTTTAGAGTCCCAGAAAAAACGTGATTTTTTCTGAATAGTTTATTATTTAAGAACACCCTATGCAATTTCTTAGCAAACTAAATGCTAATTGAATATGAGTCTAATTACAGATGATTTTCCAAATGATGCAAAAAATACATCATCCTGTATTGTTAATTTGGAAATCACTGTAAATGTTACAAAAAAGGAGAAAAAAAAAACCAAAACCCCCAAACTTTTCCTCTTCGCCATTTTCAGGTCAGTCAATATGAGACCTGCCTGAAATATATTTTCTTTCAAAAGTAATTGCAATGAAAAATATCATATAAAAAAGAAAATTGTTTTAATAGAGAACCCAGGAGCATAAAGTATTTTTAAAATGAAAGCTCATATGTTTACTGAAAACTGGACATGTTTATATGTGCACTGAAATCTGGACATGTTCATTAAAAATATTTATTGAAAGAAAAAATATAGTAATTTTAAAAGTTTAACATTTTAAGCAACTGTTAATAAACACCTCTGCAGTATAATTTAACTAAGAAAAAATGACATCTTGAAATTTTCAGAATAAAAATAGGTTTTACCCTCTGAAGATACAAAGTCATCATCAGAAAATTCAGTAACTATAGCAGCCTGATAAAAAATATGTTATCTGAAGAGCTTCTAGTATCTTATAGACAGTTTACTGACGAAAAAAATCTCCAAAGAAAAATAAATTTAATGAATTAAGCAAAGTTAAAAGGAGCAAATTGTCAAAATCAAAGCAATATGGCAAAATTGTGAACGTATGCTTTCAAATTTATCTTACAATTACTTTTCCATCTTTTGTGGTATGAACATAAGGAAAAAGTAATGAAATCTACAGTAGAGACAACAAACTGCTGTAAATCCATTGGGACAGATTTCCTATGACAGGTACAGCTCTGCTCAGACAGCTGTACACAAACACCTGTATCCTCAAGTTTCCATTTTCATTTCTTATTCTCACCCTCCCAGCTTTGCAAAGTCCTCTGAATAGGAAAATTCAAGAGGCAGTTTGAGTTCAGGCAGTTGTTACCCTTCAGCAGAAGGGAAGAAGACACTTACTGGTGCCAGGGCTCAAGCCACTCATACTGCTTGGCTACCTCCCCAGGTTATGTGTAAGGTTCAGGGTGGAGGTTCAGGGTGGAGGTACCCTCTCCTCCTGATATCAGAACGGGGTTCATGACTCCCACGTTTTCTTCTCAGGAAGAACAGGGGTCCTGGCATGCAGTCAGGATGCAGCCAGCATGCTCCCAGGTCTCACAGTTCTGTGGCCAAAGAACTTCACATCCACTACCTCAAGTCATAAAATGGACTTGGACTTGACTACGGGCAGTTCAGTGAAGATCTTTGTTCTACCAATAGTGACAGACAGCTAAACATGCGAGCATTTGGGTTTACAAATCACAGAAAGGAGAAAAACAACAAGAAAAAAAAATACTGTTACTGCATTAAGAGGTGGTGATACTTCACTTGGGCTTGACTCTGCAAAGTGCTGGTCTCGTCACTCCAGAAATATTAACTGCAGCTGTATGCAAGTAACGATCAGTGTTAGGGTGCAGAAAAATTAGCACTCAAAGCTGTAAAGGTCAGGACTCTCTGAGAAAAAATAAAAAGATAAAGCCAGATGAGAATGGACAGAGGTAGTGGACAGCAGAAAGGCAATCAGAATTTTCCTCTCCTTAATCCGTACAGTAGAATGTGCCCTTGCACTGCACATCGATACGTTCTTAACTAATAAATAGTGAGCCAACATGGATGTTCTTGCTACATTTTTGTGTAATGTTGAGACAAATTATTTCCAGTAAGAAAGAATTCTTATTGCATAAATATCTAGAATACCTAAAATTACCATAATGAACAGTAACATATAAATACAGTTGCAGAAATGACTTTTCCAAGCAGAGAGAGCAAAGAGGAATGTTTTTCTGGAAACAGGTTCCTCTCTAATAATTCATGTAAGACATCTTTTCTTATTTTTGGTTACAGCTAGTATTAACCACTCACTGCTGGGTGCAGAATACTTAGGATACAGAACTGTGAGTGTCCTGCTTTGATGTAGTACAGCAACAGCCAGCCCCAGACCTTAGCAGAAAAAACTAAAAAAAAAAAAAAAAAAAAAAGAAAAAAAAGGAAAAAAAGAAGAAAAAAAAAACACACCAAAAAACTATTAACTCCTGAAAGATTCACTTCTGCTCTCTATTATCGGACAAGAACTAGAGGTTATATAGAAACAGATAGGTGTCCCCTAAGGGAGGAGACAAGGAGACTGATCACCTGGTTGTGTTACTGACCTGACTCCCAGATACCCTTTCACATCCACAAGTGTCATCCACCAGTACACACATTTGTTGTGTTGCAGCAGTCACTTCTGTAACAGAGGCGTGAGTACAATTTGTGTTACAGCTTTCCATTTTCAATCCTTGAAAACTGGCAATTTCATGATAAATACACTTCTTCTTCTTGTCTTATTGCACTGCACCTTGGATGCCCTCTGAACTACACTTTCTCAAATGCCAAAGCCTGCTGCTTTCTAGTCTTCTTATAATACCTTTCAAAACAGCCTGTCCTTTAACACTGAAGTCAATGTCTAGTATGTTGATGGCTATTTTTGTTTTCTGGAGACTACAGGCAGGAAAGAAGTTCCTCATGTCAAAAAATCCCATGCATTTTTATTTAGTAGAAACAAAAAAGTTAGGGATTTAGAGGATTCTTGTGGGGTTTTGGTTTTTGGGGTCTTTTTGGAGGGGTGAGGTGAGGGAGGGTGTTTAGATCCATTGTTTCTTTCCTTGTTTAATTTTTACTTTATGGGAAACTATTGAAAACATTTTGTGGGGACTATTGTCTCACATTTTCATGTTGTGACCTGTGTGTTTTCTGTATAGTTTGCCAGCCAAGCAGGTGGATTAGCCTATGATGAAGTTCAGACACACTGTTAAGGCACTCTCAAGAACTGAGCTAACTGAGCTGAAGCTATGTAGGAATATAAGATTGGCCATTCAAGCTCATACTAAAACTGTGTTCTGTCGTTAACGATCAACAGTGAATGTCCATGAAAGTGAATAACAATGAGGCAAGCATGTGGCAACAACCCCCAGAAATTATTACATCTTTGTACGTCAAGGACTTCCTAGCTCATTCCCAGCTTGTGAATTTCCTCAACTGGAAGCCATTTAATAGACCTCACTGGGCTTTTTGATTCCATGTATTAATTTGACTGATTCTTAAGCTTATGAAAGCTTTTTTATTTACATCAGCCTATGGGAAGGAACTCTACAGAAACTGTAGTAGAAATCAACACTCAGGTTGCTTGTTTTGAGCCAACCACCTTCTCATTTGGTGTGCAAAAACTGTCAGGGTCAGCTCAGCTACTTCTCCACCACAGTGTGAGGAATTATTACACATTTATATTTATTTGGTCTTGTGACAGCACTGTCATTTACCTTAAATTGTTCTTTTCCCCTCATTGTGTTTTACCCACTTTAACCTACTGATTTCATTTAGTGGAGCCATGTTACTTGGCCCCACTAAATCACTCCAGACTGACTGTAACATAAGTATTCCAGTTGCCTTTGCACTCATTCCCATTTCAATTTATCCTGTTGGATGTTGGCTGACTAAAACTGTGTACGATATTTAGATGAAGACCTCCTCAGGTCCTACACAGTGCAGTCATACTTTCTTACCTCTACTGGAAAAGCTTTCCCCAGTTTTTGATGTAGGACTGCCTTTGTTTTTTCCCAGTGCTATTTTATAGCCACTCTGCAGTTGACCCCTTCATTCAGTTTCTCTTCTTTCCTCACTTACCACTGCTGATGTACCAGGGCTTTTGTCATCCTCCAGTGCATGACCCTGCCCACCATAATGCTAATTTCCATCCCACTTGCATTCAAGTCACCCAAATTTTCCTGCATGTTATGCCCATCTCCCCTTTATTGAGAATGTTTCCCAGCTTAGAAGCAGCATCTGAAAGGCCTAACTAAGGCACATCTTTAAAAATTAGCTCTTTCACAAACCCACACCTTTAACCTAACCATCCCTGAAGCCTCTCTTCTGGAAGGCATCTTGCCATAGTAGCTCAATTTGAAGCAAAGCAATAGAGGTAAGCTACCTTCAGGGCAGCACATTGCACACTTAGGATTACAGAAATGAAAGTGTTTGAAGGAAATGCAGTCTATTTAGCACAGCAAGCCACATGTCAGGTTCTTATGAGGCTGAGCTATATTAAGGAACAAATGTCAAGTCATATTATGCTTCTGACAGGCACAGTGCCTCTCATGGGCACAAGGAAGAGTGGAGTGCTGAAACAAGCTTGCATTGCCTATAAGAGGAAGGGGCAAATGGTCATCCCTGTTCCCCACTGAAGGAGACAGGCTTCTAATGACCTGCCCACAGAGGTTAACAATGGGACCAGGGAGTGCTGGAGCCACAGCTACAAGGGCTTCTTTGCCAGACTTCCCACTTTTGTAGGCATGTGAGCATGAACTTCACCCAACGTGCAAAGGTTACTTGAAGTACACATACATACGCAGACACCCACAACTAGATATTAATTAGGCTAATACTAGCTGACTGAATGCTGTCAATAAAAATTCCCTTATCTGACATCTTCCATTAAAAAAGATACTTTAATAAAAATTCTTCAAGAAAACAGAAGTTGTTTTTATATATCATCACTACCAACGTAAGATGACTGAATAATACCTGGAAGTGACTTAGGGCAGGTAACTTTAAAATGCATAAAATTTAACTCAAAATCTATGTTGTGATTAGTGGATTATGACTAGCAGATGATATGTCTCTGATACCTAGCTAAACAAGTGACCAGAGGAAAAAAGGTAAGACAAAATACCTTGCAAAAGGTTCAAAGAAGAACTTGCAAGGTGTTTTCTGAAGACCTGCCTTCTCATAAACAGGAGCTAAGCAGGTCAAAGACAGAGTTCATTAAAATAGGGCTAGTGCTATGTTTACATACTCTGTTCACTATTACTTTTTATTTTAGAGCAGACTCAAGGTAACATTAAGAGACATAGCAGCCAATTCTCTCTTACTAGGGAATAGCTTTCCTGAAAAGTGTAATGGTCCAGTGATGGAATCACTTTAACTTAAGCTAGGCAAATCACTTACGGACATCTGCAGTACCAAATGCTATTTATTCATCAAGAAGCAAAAAATGAGAATTTGCCCACTTTTAGTAATCACTTTCTATATTTGGCTGGCATACAGTTAAGTGAAATCTCCTAAGACCCTCCTGCTCCCTCCAGGCAAACTGTCAATAAAGCTCTGCAATTACCTTGCAGTTGAAGGTCTGCTTGCAAATCTGGCAGTCTGGTTACTGGTTACTTTCTGTCCTCCAGCCTTCCAGTCAACCACACTAACTGGTTATGGTACTTACATACAACTATCTATTAAATAACTCCTCATAATTTTAGTTCAGACTTCTAAGTGTTTCCCTCTGCCATCCAGTCCAAATCCCATTAAAATAAACTAAAGAAAACCCCAACAAACAAAATAAAAACTGACTTCAGTGGAGGCTGAGTTAGCTATGGTCATATTCTCACAGTTTACTTTCTTTAGAGGTTGTTTCTGTCTTTTCATGTTCAGTTACTGTATTTTTATTTTTGTTTTACTTTATATTGTAATCATTAGTTTTGGTGCTATGAATCAGTTGCCATTCTCTGCGGAGCTGCTCGCTTAGTCTCCCCTGATATTTGCAATGAGACTAATAGATCATCTCAATCTGAAATTGCTCCTGCGTTGGCTGCATGACAGTTTCAGTGCCAGGGACTGTGAAAAGATGTCAATATATGTTAAAACAGATGATCAGTAAAATCTGACAAGTTTCTTCTTACAGAGTTCCCCATTCCAATCTGTAGAAGAAGCTGGGATTATTTTGTACTGTATTTTTTAATGGCCATCTTCCAAAACTTCTTTCTCCAAAGGACGGATCACTAAAAGGTAGTGACAAAATTCAAAGCTTCGATTTCTAAAAAAGATGTGTAATGGCTGGTTTTTTTCTGGTTCCAGAAGCAGATGTAAAAGGTAGGAAGTAATCCACTTTTCTGTTGCAACATGTGTACTGGGGAGATCAATTACAACAGAATGAAAATGTGAAACCTTGTCATTAGAATAGTGTTATTCAAGCTGTGAAAATGCTGGGAGAAAAAGGGTCTGCAAATATTCATTTGAATTTTAAAAATTAATTGGCTTCTTTATGCTCAGGCCTCTTTCCCAAACACTCTGCTTGCATGAACATTCACGGGAAATGAGTTTTCTCTCACATGCGCTATGAACAACATCAATATTATAATATTGTTGTAAGGAGTCAGAACTAACTTTGTAGATTCACATCTTAGTCTTAGTAACAACCATATCACACTCACTGGCAAAGGATTTTTTATATTCCAGCACTACAAACTCAGGCAAGGACCTGACACTCAGACTGGGCTCTTTCTGATACTTTCTGTAATTGTCTCCAACAGCGACACACTTGCTGGTGGTACCTCTTAAGTGTGACAGTGTGCAAGGTAAGAAAAAGGTATACTTTTTCTCAAATGTGTTCTAATACTGATGTTAATGTAACTTGATTTTTGCCAAGAAAGTACACAAGATGATTTGACAATTGTTTTTACTTACTGATGGCAAGCCTATGAACAAATTATGAAATGGTGAAATGTGCTCAGACCTTGCAAATATCTACCTTGCAAATTCTATTTCCTTCTATTATAGAATTAATTTGAATTCAATGGCACAGAAATCTGGGCTAAAACAAAGCAGTCAGATTTCTGTTTTCTCTACTTTGCCTTTTCACTCACCCTGTCCTAGAAATATGAAGTGAAAAAAATGAAGCAGCTAAGTTTGTAGGATCAGCCACTATTTTAAATAGGTCAAAGATTCACCATGGAAAAGTCACAGCCAATTGACTGAAGGAGCAAATTTCCTCATTCCTGTTCTAGAATAAGCCCTTTAGAATTCAGTCGTCTGTGCCAAAAGGTGTTTTCAAGAAAACATTATGATTGCCCTCATCCAGTAGAGCATTTAAACACATGCTCAAGCTTGAGTGGCTGAAAATTCCTACCTGAAGAGAAATATTTTCGTTTCTAAAGCCAAGCACATGCCCACGTTTTTATTATATGAAGTACAATAAGAAGACAAGATCCAGTCCTATGAAAACACAATTTTCACCATCTTGTTTTTAGTTAGCCCTCCTTCTTTTTTTTTTCTTTTTCTTCTTTTTTCTTTTTTTCTTTTCCTTTACAATAGGTTACCATTCCACAGAGTACTATGTCAATGAAAGTTAAATGAACACAGACAAAATGCACATCAGCACATAGTTTTCAGTCTGAATGCTGGGCAAAGAACAAGGTTAATTTACCTGAGCAATAAATCCTACCAAAACTGTTACTTTTACTGATGGGAATTTTGAATACCAGTCCAAGACGCTTACAGGCATAGTACATTTAATGCATAACATAGAAAAACACAGACAGGGAAGAAAGTGAATATGTTCTTATTTCCACTAAGTTGAAGATAAGATTATCTAATAGCATTATTTAAGTCTTTCACACTAACTTTTCTAGGTAAATAGACACATTTCAGCTAGAAAGCTTTCATTAAAAAATGGAACAGGATAGTATTTCCACCAACATTGCCTGTAAAAAAGGTTACAATGCGTTTTTGTGACCTTCTGCCTCTTTGCCCTGGTATCCAAGGTACAGTGACACACAGGGTCTCAGATAACTCACAGAGAAAGGTTCAAAGCCAAAGTGTTTTCAACCTTTAGCAATCATGTCAAAGCACCCATGAGTACCTCTCACACTCTACCTTTCATCTGGTCCGGAGGTATAGCATTGCTGCTTTTAAAGAAAAGCAGAAACTGTATTTTAATATGCCACATTCAGTTTAACCAGGGGGTGAAGGCGAGAGTGTGTGGTATTTTCAGCATTTTTTTCCCATTGTTTCTGTGGTAGTTTGGTTTGTACTGTTTGCACTGTTACATAAAAAAATATTTTCTTGTGTCGTGGTAATATTCTCACCATCATGAACACTATCCCTTAAAATCAACAGTTGTCCTCTCAACTTCTGATGCAAGCAGAGTAGATTTTCTCTTCTGGACAGGGACGCTGCAGTCTTAAAAAGGATCTGATCCTGGTTTTTTTAAGCGTTGCGTCTTATCTTCCCCCTATGAGAGAATGCTTGACAGCAGTCTCTCTCACAAAGTAAACAGAGATTAACTAATGTAAGTTAACATGTGAACAGGATAGTTTTACTTCTCCGTTTCTATTCATTATTCTTTCATCATTAAACAGAAATGCTTCTAATTCTTGTTATGTCCCCAAAGGATGTCTTTTCCCTTCCCTCTTCTCTCCACATATGTTGTCTCTTTAAAAAAACCCTTAGCCCACCAAAATACCATTTAAAATTAAATTAAGCAAGGCATCTTCTATTTCCAGGAGAAAGCTGTTTTTCCTGTCAGCTATACTGTAACTTTTTTTTATGCACTGGCCTGGACAGAGTGCCAAACTCTCAAAGGAACAACCTTATAGAGTGAAGAGACAACAGTTGTGAGTAAGTGGGATCAGGAATAAAAAATTCAATTCAATTCAAGGACTTTGTAAGATCAAGCTGGTGTGGTGCTTTATAGTTTTACTGAGCAGGACTCAATGGGAAAAAAAAAAAAAGTCTTATAAATGCAGCATTTTGGGGTCTTTTACCATAAATTTTAACATATTTTAATATAATCAATTACAGTCTTAAAATTAAAATCTTTTTTTTTCTTCTACTAATGACTTCTTTCCAGGAAAAAAAATAACCGACTGGACTCAGTTCTGGTAGCATTCCCTTGCTGCAAGTTATTCTGGTCACTGACAAACCAACTCCGCTCTTAACAGTAGGACAGAACAAGACAGGACTTACCATGAGTAAAACAGGCAGAGTTCATTACTACCACAAACAAGCTACATTTTGTACATTTGCAGATCACATGAAAGAAAATAAACAATTGGTTGAACACCCCACACCTCTTATTTACTCTTAAAAGGGTCTTGTCATGTTCCTCCCTTTCTGATTCATGCTTCCAGCCCATTGCAGAAGACATCAGAAAGTTTCTTACATAGAATATCCTCCAAGCTGAAGTTTGATTTCTCTTATTTCCACCCCCCTCTGTTATTCAAGCTTTGCATAGATAATATATAAGTATAAATGAACAGCTGCATTTCTGTTGCAGAGTCAGATTTCTTGTGCTGAGTATAGATTCTGTGATTTATCAGCATCTGAATGTTTCTTATTTTTAATGTTTCAGTGACTAGAGAGAAGCTGGGCTAAGAGAAATATTCTGCCTCCTCTAGACCCTAACTGAAGTAGAAGACATCTACCATGAATTACATGTATATATCAACCATCTTTAAAAAAGAACAAGGGAAGCCACCAGCCACTTTGTCTTGTTTCAGTCCTTATTAAAGGACTTACTTTATAGGCCAATTATCATGTCTACTTGGCCTGATATCAATTTGAAGAATTAAAGTATCAGATACATGATATAAATGTGTAACCAGTTTAAAGTATCAGATATATGATATAAATATGTAACCAGTTTAATTAAGAAATCCCTTAAAAGTAATTCAGATGACTGAATGCAATAAGAAATCAATCTCAGTTAAGTGAAAATTAATGTTAGAAGCAAAAAAAGAAATGTTTACATACTGCAGTGGTCCTGGTTCCACTAAATGTTATACCTGTATCAGGTTAGCTGAATCAGCACAATTTTCTCACCTCAGACACAGTTGCTGTTTTTAAATGCTTAAAGCATTTCCACACTGGGTGGAACACTATGCTTTTAACTTAGACTGGATGTGGATCAGTCATAGAGTCAGTCTGGCTTTAGGACTTCTCATACCACATCAAAAACATCATAACCACATGATACAAATCACTGTCTCATGTCAGCTTACTTTGCTGGGTCAAACTTCTCCAAAGTATTTGTGATTGGCTTTACAGTACTAGGATTTGGAAATGTCTATGCATACAAGTGAATTAAAAGAGCGAAGAACCATTTCCTGGCACTGCGGCCAACTAGCATATTGCAGCATGCATCCATAATGTAAAACCCTCTTACCCACCAAAATAGTGTGGTAACATTCAAACACTTATTGGAATCGCTTTTGGCTACTACTAATTGAGAAGTTATGCCCAAGTTTTACCAAGGGAATGTTAGCAGGTGTGAGCCAAAACCATGCCTTGGGCTGTTGCAGGATTTTAGCAGTACAGAAGACTGAGTTTCAGTGTCCAGGAATGTTCTCTGACAGTCTTTGATCAATACAAGAGAAGATATCGAAGAGTAATCATCTAGTTCTGTGTGAGACATGCCCTGGTATTTCAAAGATGGGTTGCCAGAAGTGGCACACATCCTGCGAGGAAACCATGTGCTTTTGGGCTAAGAAACAGGAGCTCAGAATATAATTTCCTGCAGCCTTGAGCATCCCCAGTGACAATACATGCCCTTCTTTGTCTGGACACCTAAGCTTTTATGTTCATATTGAGTTACCACAGACCAGACATGGTATGACCTGTTTTGCCACATCCATCACACTTACATGAAAATGGTCTCAAGTCCACATAGTTTCATAAGGTCTGTTTAACTTAGCAGAAATGTAATCTACTCCCATGGAATAAAAAAACAAGTCTGGTATTAAAATATTTGGTGACGTGACAGCATCCACATCTCTGTTACTGACAGAGAAGCAATAACCTTTTGTTAAATTGTAGTGAAATATTTTGGACATTCTGTTTTAACTTAAACTAGCAGTTTAAGTCCAGATCTGGGGGGAATCACAGGCAGATGAACAGACAATAGCTCATCTCTCTTTGTAAATATATGAGCATATATATTTATGTCAGAATTCTTCACAAGCCCCCACTCATCACTTCTGCTTTTATATTTCAGAAATGTATTTGGGGAAATCCATGATCTGACTCGAGAGAAGGAAGAGAGAAAAAGTGGAATTTCCTCAGGCTGCAGTTCAAACCATGACATTTTTGACAAAAAAACCTAAAATATTTTGAAGTTAATCACCAAAGCTTTTTTCACCTCCAGTTTCCTTCTGGTGTAATTTTTTTACTCTGGATTCTGTAATACTTTCAGAAATCTGATGTTGAATTGACTGCCCAGTGGCTCTGCTTGAGTAGAGACTTGGACCAGATGACATCCAGCGGTTTCTCCCTATCTCGACCATTCTGGGGTTATGTGACTGCAGAACTCAGAAGCCCCTTCACTCTTCATCAATCCCCCAGCTACACTGGGAAAACAACCAACTGAGTCTTTCAGCAACATCTGTTACCTTACTGTCCAACATGAAAGAAAAGAGGCAATGGAACAACTAAGAAGAAGAAATATTAAATACATAGAAGCAATAAATAAAATAAGGGAGGTGGGAGGTAGAGGATGGGGGGAAGCAGCTACGAGCATGTTAACAGGACACAGTTTAACTCACTCACCTTCTCTGCTGTTCCAGTTTTCCAACTTGGAAATGGATACTTGGCTGAATATCTTTTGCCCTAAATATGATAATCCAGAAAATATTTTATCATAAGTAGTCACTTCTGGCTATGTACAGCTTCAGAATTCGGTTTGACATGGAAATTCTTTAGAACCAAGAAACAGTGATACCTCCCAAAGCCTGTTTAGTATGGGAAAGGTGGATTTTTTTTACCACCTTTATTCCTCACCTTTGTAGATAATAAACTTTGCTAGAAATGGCAATGGAAATACTTACACCTAGGAGAGGATTAACAAGAGTGAGTTGCTAATGTCTGATGAACGTTGGATCATCAATCCATGATGAGCATTGATTCAGTGGAGAATCCCTGCAAATAAAATTCAAGCTATCCTCTGGGATTTTTTTATTTTACTTTAACTCTGAAGTTAGGGAGATGGAGTTAAGCAGTAGGTTCTAAGGGAAGGAGTTTCAATCTTACAACAGAGCTAGTCAGGAATACTTGATAAAGAGGGTGAAAAGGTGGGATTAAGGGAAAAAGTTTCTCCCGAGTCATTAATAAAAGGCTTCAGAGGGACTCAAAGAGAGGGGTCAGGAAGAGAATTCATCCTGAAGAAGCATAATGTAGCAAGATTGAACAACTAAGGAGACTTTCTTTTAGTTTGAAGATAGTTTGAAAGTGATCAGAAAAATTACTCAGAGAAATGTGGGAAGCTTTTATGATCTGACTACATCTGCATATTTTTTGTGTTAAAAAATAAAATTAAAAATCATTCTGTAAACTTTGTAAAACATACAAGCTTGTTTAGCTCCACTACTTTGTGGACCAAAAGACATCTCGAGTGGAAAGGAGACACTGGAGAGGGTGAGCTGAGGTTATTAAGGCATGTGAGCACATGCCTGGGTCATGGGAGCCCTGGGCCCTGTGCTTTTAGAGCGATGTGTGATCACCTTTCTACGGAGGGTTAACAGACTCAGATGAACTTGTATGCAGAACACAGACAAAATCACATAAACAAGAGCAAAAATGTGTATGTTTGTGCCTATTCACAAGACTCATGAAAGTTTAAAAGTATATCAATATAAAGAGAATAAATATGTAAATAAAGTGGTTAAATTCAAGAAATAAATCTGCAGTGTGAATCATCCTTTCTTCATAATGGAACCTTGTTATTCACACTGCTGTTCTTTATAATTTCAGCCCTCCTTTTCAGCTCTTTTCTTTTTTCACCTGGATTCTACGTAAGTGGGCCTGAAGTTTTCAAAAGCATTTATCAACGAATCTGAACCTAATCCTGCCCTGGCTTTGATTTAGGAGCCTGGAACTCATTCATTGAGAGTTTATTCAATTATTTATAAATGCATTAGTTAACCTGAGCTTTCTAAAACAAAGTGACATAGGAACACCACCTAGACCAATACTTTTCAACAACTGGCATATCATTCTGAATGTCATAGATATTATTACTGTTTAGTCATCTGAGAACGAAATGTGATGAAGTTGGATTTTTTTTGTAGTACTGTTCTCATAGTACATCATTCTTTTGGAAACCCCTGATAAAATCACAGTATTACTTTAAACAGAGAATATAGCATCATGTTCATTAGCAAAATTTTTTTTCCTGGCATGAAAATTTTTTGAAACTTTATCAGATATTTGTTTATAAAATACTTTGTTGAAACCTGTGATATGGTCATAGAAAAAGCATATTTCTTCAGAAGCAAAGGTAAGAAGACCACCTGTAATCATTAGTTCAGTGTACCACTGCATTGTTATTTTTTCTAAATGAAGTACAGAAATAATGACATCTCAAATAGAAAGAGTGATCTTTAAATTTCCTCTTAATCTTACTTTATACTTTGCATCACTTCTCACTTTGGAGATTTCTTATTTGTTTTCTTCCCAAGAAAGACTTGATTTGAATTTACATTCTTCCAGTAGTCAATAATAGGAGCACTTACACATCCTATAGGCAATTTCATGACTGACATCATCATTTTATATGACACTACACAGTTTGCTGTTTCAGCCCATCTTTGTGGGAAAAGCACAATCTCCAAAACAGTAATTTGCTGTTCTGCAAACAACTGGGCTTGATATTTCATATCTCCATTTGTTCAGATCACAAACCTTTTTTTGTACCAACAGATAAGTACATGTAACCTTTAATTAAACATTGATTTCACATGGCATCAGCCCCTGACAGGCCTAATCCTGCTTACACTATTTATATATTTATTACCTGCACATCTTCTATAGATGTGGTTTTGTGTGGAAAAAACCCTAGAGTGAAAATTGGTGTAATGAAATCCTGGCACTAACTATACACTGAGTTAACTCTGCCTGAGTTAAATCAAACTCCTTCCTTTGACAGGCTGCCATCAGATACCTTTCTGAAGAGTGAGTCTCTGCCGTTATTCCTGCAGACATAGTGAATATGTACTGATCCTCTTCTGCTGCAGCTTTTGTTTCCAGGCCTTAGTTTTCAATGGTTGCCATAGAATCTATCCATTATCATATGAAAAGCCTCACACAAAAACCCCCCAAAAGCCTGTTACTAAAGCCATGAACACTTTTCAATTTTCATGTAAAAGGAAAAAAACTCTGGAAGTGAAATGGTCGCTGAGGGAGAAGTTGTCTTTAGCTCTCCTCCCTTCTTTCTCCTTATAGATGACTTGATTCTTGTTTCTCTTTTAACTACATAAACCCCTTACTGGATCTTCCTCCTGACTGCTATAACAATTGCAGGCTATTTAATCACCAAAGTAGTTTAAATTGCCTCATAAGTCAAGGAATAGCTATGCATTTTTCTTGCCTAATTTGTTACGTTTTAGCATGCGTTTGACTTTCTGTTGAAGATTTCTGTGCCCAATTCCCAGAATCTGGCTTTGAAAAAAGAGGTGAAGAACTGCTAAAAACTGAAGAAACACATAAGCTTCTTACTCTTACGGGACTGCTGATTTGGTGTAAATAGAGGCAGTGTTTTTTACTGGGGCTGAGACTCCCTGAAAAAGCCATTTTCCATATAGCCATTTTAACAATGAATCTCAACCCCACTTACAGAGGTGTTATCTTATGCAGAAGAAATCACACTCTAATTAGAAGAGCTACAAGAGTAATTCCTGCAGTTTCCCAGTTTACTTCAGCATAAAAGAGGTAAAGAAAAGAATGTTTTGGATTTGAAAGAACAGCAATGATATGCACGATATTTATGAGAATACCTCCAAAACCTGATAAGGCAACATAATAAGGTGTCCTGCATATATCTCACTGCATCATGTGAATGAGTGAATTTCTAATCCCTTGAAGACTACTAACTTGATGAAAGTCAGGACTTTTTATAGTTGCTTGTCCCTGCAACTTGTTTGAGCATATACAATACATACACAGCATATACAATAATATCATGTATATGACATGAATGTGACATGCTCCCTTCCTCAGACTTGTAAAAAGTCTTTTATACCCCCCTCCCAACTTTCTTCTCGAGGAACAGTGGTAAAAATTTGGCATAAGGAAAAATTGCTAAGGAAATTTTCACTGACAGAAATTATGAACTAGTGAAGCTATTTAGCAACACATACACACCTCTCCTTTCATATATATTTAACCTCCCTGGAATCATCTTCAGAGAGGCACCCAAAATACATAATCTTATTTCCTAAACTTTATTAAATCCCCATTTCTTCTAGAGCAGCCTTATTTTATGCCTATATTGCATTTGTTTTACATTACTTCAGATAATTCCACATGTATAAAACAACAAACAAATAAACCTTATTTTCTGGCTAAAATGGAAAGGAAAGTTTAATTACATTTTAGGTATGGGCACATCAGGATTTTGTAGCTTCTGATGATTACTGGTTGGTAGGATAATTGTTGGATTTTTTTGATCTGTTGACAATGTCTTGCCTCTTTGTTACTCTCTGGCAATGACAGAAGAGTAATGTCTTAGCCTGTGTGCATCTCCAGAAACCAAAGTCAGAAGCACTTTGTGACCTCCAATGTGACCACTGCCTGTGCATGCAACAGTAAACAGCTGGACACAAAATGTTTCATAAGAAACTTAAAATGACATTGTTAAAGCCAGGAACCACAAACAGCAAAATTATCTGAAAAAAACCCAAACTTTATAGAAAAGCTGATTATCTTAGGGAGTGTTCCTGCACTTGGCTTTTTTCTTTTCTTTAGATTCCATATTCAGATTAACAGAAATCGTTCTGTCATCTGAGTTTAAACTGTCCAAAGACTTGTACAAAATATAAAATAAGAAAAAAAGTGATCCTCTCAGAGAGGCAATGATACTCTCAAATATCAAATTTCAGTTATAACTTGCATTTCCTTCAGCATCACTTGTTCTTATGGCATATGAATTTTGATAGGATATTTTAGGTTGCTTTTACAGGCTGCCATACATAGTAACCTCATCTGTGGGAGGTGTTTTGTGGTCAAATTGCTGAGTTGCCTGGTAAAGGACCTGAGAGTGGAGGTGACCAGACTATTCAGCGCAAGGAATGATGAGCAGGAGATCAATAGGCTCTTTGCTGAAACCTTGAAAGGACAGGATGTTAGATCTTGCATTTTACAGCAGAAGGGGCAGCCAGTCTAGAGGCTGTAGAGATTGGGGACAGTGAATTTTGGAAGCTTATGCTTCTAACAAGAGGAAGAAGGCTTCTTCTGCTTCCAGGTACAAAGTTGCAGAAGAGGCATGTGGCCCTGATGGCAGGTGAGAAGGAACAAGTTCTGCTGGTGGAGGTGTTTGTACTGGATCAGCTTGATCCATGTGTTAAAAGCAGTGTGCCATGAAGAGCCAGCAGGGGGTAACAGCAGTAACAGACTCCCTTTTGCAGGATATGGAAGTACACATCCTCATCCTGCTATTGCAGGCAAGGCTTTCACTTAAGCAATCACAGAATCCTCTCTGCGAAAACTAAGTTACTGCAGAAATACAGGATTCATCTAACAAAGTAAAGCAAGACCATCTTTGCTAACAGCCTGACCAACTTAGTGAAAAAGGCTTTAAACTAGTTTTGTTAGAAGATTAAAACCATAGTTTGAGGAGAAATGAAGGAATGAGAGGGAAGAAGGAAGCACTTGGGGAAAAGCATCTGTTCCTCTGAGAAAGCAGGGGCAACTTGGAGCCCATGCCAAGAGCATGTTCATAAACACATGGAGTACGGGAAACAAACAGGAAAAAATAGAAGTTGAGGCCCAGTCACAAACAAGGCCTCACTGGGATTGCAGAGATATAGTAGAATAGCTCACACAATT
Source organism: Nestor notabilis (assembly GCF_000696875.1). NCBI lineage: Eukaryota > Metazoa > Chordata > Aves > Psittaciformes > Psittacidae > Nestor > Nestor notabilis. Next base: position 141,812 of record NW_009923237.1, read on the forward strand.
GGAGTGCTGCAATGACTGGATACACATCCTTAGAAAAGTGAAATGAGGAGGGAAGTGTTCACTACACAAAGGAACAGCTTGGCTGTATAGAGATTTGCTATGGAAAGGATGAGGAAAAGAGGGAAAGCTTACGAGTTAGGATCAGAGGCAAGGTCAACAAGATGTGATGGTGGGCATCTGCTATAGACTGCAGCCAGGACAAGAAAATGGGAAAAGAATTATTTAAACTACTGGAGGAAGCCTTAAGACTGCATGTGTTAGTTCTCACGGAAGACAGTTAAAAGTTAGCCCTGATTTGAACAGGATCTAGTCCAGATGGGTTTCTGAGATCCATTCAAACCTAATCTAGATTTCTTTTCTATGTAGCACAAAAATGAAAACATCCTTTTATATTACTTTCTGTGCTAAGAATTTTAAAAGATGACTCCCTGGTGACCAAACATCATTAAACTGCAGTCATCTCTAGGGACCAGACTAACCTCAAAATAATTATCACGACAAACATATCAGAACACTGTAAATGAGACCAGATTACTCAGAGCATGACACATCGTCACCTTTAGAAGGCACGCCTAGGTCCCTTCAAACTACAACCATCAATACTATTATTTGGAGCTTGTCTTACATGCTCTGTATGCATAACAGCTTTGTAATGCCTACAGTGGGATAGAAGATTTTTACCTGAGCTTTAAGAATAATTGACAAAAAATGAACTTTTTGGCCTCTTGTGGCACATGAAATAGATTTTCTATGCTCAAAAAAACAGGTTGCATTTACATTAGCATGTTAGTACATTTTTTTAAAGGAATCCTTAGTTACAATGAATGGCTCTGTTTTTATCACAGAGCAGTCTTAGAACATATGAGCTAGGTTTGGTTTTGGGGGAAGCTAGGACAAAAGGTGTTCTTCAGGATTTCTTCTCCTCCTTTTTAAATCATAATTAAAATTGAACCATAGGAATAGACAAGAGCTAATTCAAAGTAATCCCACTGCAAAAATATCTGGTACAGACATCAGGTGCTCAGCTTTCTGTTTATTCTATGCAGCAAGTCTGACAAGGCTGCACACTTGTTAATGTGGACATAAGCCTTAATAAAAATTGAATGTCTACTTATTAGTGAACAACTATGCACTTTCAAGCACCATAATTTTATATGCTTGACTTTAGAAATACTAAAGACAGTCTGATGGGGAAAAATGACCTTAACAGTTAAGTAATATAATCATAAAATGTTGGCATCTTTCATTGTAGAGTATGAAAACAATTTGCATGGCTATGTTTTTTTCTTCCACATTTTAATAATTTAATTTTCCTGTAAATAACTCTTCTACTAGAAAGCACTGGACAGAACTATAACATCATAGAATCATTGAATGTTTTATAACTATCAAACTGAAATGTGCTTGACTGTTCAGTTAACACAGCTCGCGATTTACAGAGGTCTAATAAGTCATCTGGTCTTACGTGACCAGACCATTTGTTATGCAACATCTGCAAAATTATTAGAAGTGAAAACTATTTATGTCTTTGTGCTTCTGTATAACAATTTACATACAAGGGTCACATCACAAGCTTCTGAAAAGTTTCAAATAATATCCTTCACATGTAATATAAGAAGCATTCATTTGCTATAGATAATTTCCTGTAGCACAGAAGATAAAAAGTAAAGCCCATTATGTTAGTAGCTTACAACCCTATGAACAATATGGTGGAATTCTGTGAAAATTGGGATCTTCTTTCTAATAGGATGTCAAGTCTCATTTTTCACAGATATTCAGTATTTAGCAGTACAGTCAGTGGTGTTGCATCTGGAAAAGTATCCCACAACAGGCTAATCAGTGAGATGGCAGAGGGGTTGGAACTAGATGATCTTAAGGTCCTTTCCAACCCAAACCATTCTATGAGTCTATGTTTGAGCTGTTAAATTCATTTGCATTTTCTCCATCAATTCCACCTTGACCCCAGAAGAAAAAAAATCTTTGCTTCCTTTCATTCCACTCTACAACACCTGGTTTGGTGCTTCCATTTTCCTTTTCACTTCAGTTGCCTTCTGTGTCTGCCATCCTTGCCTTTAAGAAGCCCAGTCTACCCTTCTTTTATTCAGTGTCTTGCACCAGGCAAGGTGCCCTTCTGTGACATTTATTACATGAAGACGAGAGCAACATTAAAACAGGAATGTGTTCATGAAATTTACAAACATTACTGGAACGTCTGCATGGAGCAAAGCCTGTTCAAAGGACATGTGCACTGCTGGCTTCTAAGCAAACACAGAATCACCCTTATTGCCATCAATAATTCGGAGGTGAGGAAAGGCAGAGATACTACACAGCATGCCACAATCTCTCTCTCTCGCATCCTCTCAGGAGCAGTAGCAAAAGCAAATCCAGCACTCCAAGGCTGTTTCAGCCTCACTCTTTTTCCCACTGCTTTCTCTCCTTCTGGTAGGACCATCCAGGTCCAAACACTAGTGCCTGGCACAAAAATTAAGAAATCTTTTATCACCTGTCCAGAAGCATTGGCTTTGCAAATAGCCTTGGGTTTTTTAAGTTCCTGCTGGACGAATATTAGCCAAATAAATTATTCTTTCTATATCATTTTAAATTTATGTACTGTGGAAGGACTTTTGGGAAATGTGAGCAGATTCAGATGCAGCTGGAGACAGAGGGCATGAATAAAAATAAACAAGGAGTCTTCAATTAATTAAACTTATTTTAAATTATTATTCAGACAAGAAATATGTCTCCTCATCCTGTGTGACCGCACAGTTTGGGATGGAAATAGAGGCTCTGTGTCTTCCCAACACTGATGCATATCACACAGTCCCAGAGGAAGAAGACATTCCTAGGCAGATCCAGCAGCTGCATAAGATTCATCCAAAGCAGAAGCAGCTGAACATCTTCATAAGCACTGCATGTATATGACAGACAAATGGAAAACTTCATTTGTATGTTCTTGACCTTATCTAGATCCCCTAGGTGCTTTGATTTATACAAAATAGTATAAATGTATAATGTAGATTGCAGGGGAATGTAGATTGCAGCCACTGTCTGTGGTGCATAAGAACAGTAAAATTACCATCCATAAATTAGCATCTGCAGTTTATGGTTTATCCCTTTAATAGACACTCAGCAAAAGAGATTCAGTTCATTTTTCAGAGGAATTCAAAAAAGGTCATTGTCTTTGATTTTTAGTAATTTTATTATGCTTCTGCTGTATCTCTGCAACTGATACCAACTTCGGATTCCCACAGAGGTAGTTTCATGTCCCTTAACTTCAGAGGAGCTCTATGCCGTAAGAGGATTCCCAGTCACAAACTCAGTCTGATAGCTTTTTGGGTGGACATTTCTCTAGTCAGTGGTAAGAGAATTTTTTGTGAGGGAAAATTCCTACACCTACCTGTAAATAACCTATAACTCTTAGTTTCTAAAGTCTTTCCAATAAAGTGACCAAATATAGCCTATAAAGGTATGGTATATTGCTGTCCAGACCATGAACGTTACCTGAGAAATGATAGAAAATACAACACTTATGCCTGTGAAGATCTAATATTTAGGTGGTTTTCAAGGTTCTGCACAATGACAAAGCCTTCAGTGCTTAGGACCACTGAATTTCAACTCAAGCTATATACCCTTTCTTCCTTTAAAAGCCATATTTGGCAAACTGCACCTTTGATGGTTCTTCATATTAGAAGCAATCTAATAGTGCCTGTGATTAAGCACATTAGAGCCCCAGTAAGCAATAAAGAAATGACCAGTTCACTAAGATATGTCCATACACAAGACTGGTTAATGAATCCCACGCAGTCCATGAAATAACTGAAGGTCATGTGGCAGTGGAAGCATAAGAGAGACTATCTCTCTCTTTACACATATGAGTTTTTTAAATCCTCCAGGAAGCCCTGAAAATGATGCCTGGGCCCAATCTTTAGAAAATAGAATTCCTCTAGATAAATATAGGGAGTTTGGTCTCTGAACTCTTTGAGAAAGGGTCATTTCATGCCTTGTGCATTATAATTTACTTGTTGACTTCCATATTCACCATGTAGGTTAGCTCAGACGAGGACAAAGACAAATTTAGAATTACGGTGCCATGAACACAGTGATGGCTGTCAACTCAGTGTCTCTTTTCCATTTCTGTTGAAGCCCTGCTGCAATTTGACTTCACTAATTTGACTTAGTTAAGTCTGGACAGGGAATTTCAATTTTTTTACACTACTTAAGGGAGATACTTACTTTCCTCAAAGCTGAGTACTACACTATCCTAGTAAGGCTAGTCACAGTTAGGTCTGGCAAAGGACAAGGGAGAGGTGCAGAGACAGTCCAGGCATAAATGACCGCTGCCCATTAACAGCAGTCTGCTGGTCCCAGCAGCTGTCAGACCTGTCTGTACCAAAAGCCAGGTCTATATCCTCTAAATAATGACTAGTAGATGACTTTTAGTCCAACTTAGTGGAAATTATGGCAAATGTCAAAATGCTGGTGAGGTGAGGAAGTAGTAATTGTTATGGGTTTTTTTTCAATTTAATTTTTTGTTTGGGGAGGAGTTGTCAATAAAGTATAAGACCTGAGGTGCTTGGGTCTTTTTACAGGGTTAAAAGACAGCAGTGATGTTATTTTTTAAATATCTTTTGTTTTGACAAAGAGACTGCAAGTTTCTGAACGTAATAGACCTTGGGTGCATTCATCTTTGCCTCTCTCCCCTCTCTGGAGTGGTTTGCTTCTGTATGATCTTCTTGCAATCATAGTTTGAAACCTATTGAAAATGCATCTATACAGAATGTGACATGGAACACGCTACCCTGAGGTAAGCCCAGATAAGTCCTTGCTACATATTGTCAAGGAGAGCTGTGTTTGCAGGACTGCTGGTCAGCTTCCTATTTACTGTGTAGTAGGGGCATACCCACAAGTAGTGCTCATCTAAGACCTCACAAATGATCACTATTCCTTAGTCTGTGCCAGTTTGTTCTTCTGCCCATGTTCTTGTGGTGTTTCTCATATGTGGGGTCAGACAGCTCACTCTGGCTTCCAGCTTCTTGTCAGACGCAGTTCAAGGCATTGGCTGTCAGCTGTGTAAGAAACCTTCCCCTTGTATGAGAGCTGAAATGCTTGAAAGGTGCACAGTTCAAACATCTACATTCCTGGAGATAAGGGTAGTCCTTCTGAAGGAGGAATGTTGAGAGATGTACTTCTCAATTACATCAGAACCATTTCGGCACCTTGCATTATTTTTTGAGAGTCTTACGTAGTACCACTTTTGTACTTTGTTTTACTAGCTGGCTGGGAGAGATATGGAACTTGAGCCTTATACAATACCAGCACTGATTAGCAAAACATCAACCCACTTACTAGTTTTTAGACACTAAAAATAAATGAATCAACACGACCAGGAGCTATGGGTCTATAGCAGACATAAGCCTAAACCAACCACTCACTCAGAGAGCACTGCCACCAGCAAACTCATAAATTTCATGATTTGTGAATATATGGGACTCTGTGTGGGTTGTAAAACAGATTCCCAAAATAGTCTGCAAAATGAAATGCATCTCTGATGCCTGGAAGCCTGACCATGTCTTTCCCAGCACAAACAAGAGCAGGAACAGTCATGGCTGGGCTTGGTAGGTGCTAAGCAAAGTTCCGTTGGCTGGTTGGCAAAAATGTTCAGGTGCTTCAAGAGTCTCTAAGAAATATGTGAAACGGAGCGAAAAGCCAATGTCTTTCATAACACTTGTCTTCTTCTGACTTTCTCACGATTTTGTGTATTTTTGCATATGCCTATATATTATTCATGGATATCTCCAAGCTTAGCAAACATGAAGTGTTTCCTCAGCAACATTTAAAAAAAAAAAAAAGAACAGGTCTTGAAAAATCATCAATATCTGATTTTCTGAAATCTTACCACTATTATCCATAATGTTTTGAGTTATCTTTGTCTTCTTTTCCCAGTCAGAATAATGTCTACGAAAGACTAAATTAATGTCTGAAAAGTGCTGCTTCTAAACCTCCTCCTCCTGTTTCTAACACATACACTGATGTAAAGATATAAATGTATGGACAACAGATAACATACTATAGTGAAAACAGTTTTATTCCTGAGCATCTGACTGCACTTATTCATGCGTTATCAGAAAATAAAAAACATAGAATGTAATGAAAAATACTTATGAAAGTTAACTAGGCAGGATATTGGGGGAAAGGGATGGGGATGGATAAGGAAAAATTGGGACATTTGGTGCAAGGGAAGCATGTGGCTAAATTTGCCAGGGTAAGAAGGATAAGTCCAAAACATTCATCAGGATGAACAATGTGTTAAAGTACATAAGTAATACCTCCCTAAATCTTTTCCTGGCTTCCAGTGCTGTTGGAAAGTGTCAGTTCTTCTTTGTCATGTCTGCTAAGCACATTCAGGGGGGAAAAGGAGAAGAAGAAATAAAAAGAGCAGAGAGTGAACTTAATCTTGGGATCCTGAAAAAGTTGCCTGTGCGCTTTTTCTAGCCTCTGGTACAGCAAACCAGGTTGCTATGGTAAAATGGGTCAGAGCAGTAAGCAAGTTAGCTTGTGCAACAAAATCAGACTCCTGGTGCAGTGATGGGAGGCACAGGCCAAAGCAGACAGTAATCTACAGCTGAATCTAGGTCACTGGGGTGCTTTGTAGCTGCAGCTGTCCGGGTGGGACTGTGATCTCCGGCAGGGCTCACAAAACCATCCTGACGGCTGGGCTCCTGCTCAATGGTTACGAGTGTACTGGGGGAGCTGTTGCTTTGTCTCCTTCAAAAACAAATTATAATTTTAGATTTTTTAATTATGGATGCATATGCAGGCAGCATGTGTCTGTGTGTGTATTATGTATGCACATTTATTTTAAAATAAAACATACTCAGCAGGCACATGGCCCATATTTTGGGAATCCATTACACAAATTAACATACACACTCCAAATGATCATTATCACATATTTATGGGAACCATGCATCCCACTCCATGAAGGCTATAAAGATCTGCAAGCAAACACAAGAAATCTATTCCCCAGCATACCTAATGAATTCCCCTCCTCAGACAAATGCCCTCCCAAAAAGCCTGGGAAAAGAAAAAAGGCTTTGGAGAATGTCAGGGAGGTCGTCCCGCAGTTCAGCCTCTCACATCCCCCCACGAACATATGCTGATACACACATCCATGCAGTAATCTATTATTACCATTTACTATTCCGTGACTGTCTTTTTTTTCTTAAAAAAAAAAAAAAAAAAAAAAAGGAACAACAATCAGTTAATAAGAAGCCAGGGAATGGAGCCAAATCAGGAGCAGAAGCAAACCAGCATACCCCCCACTGATGCTGGTGGAACTACAACAGATTATGCAGGCTCAGGGTCTAGTTTCACATACACACATGGTACTCACCCAAGGGGGGATGCAAAATGACCCAGAACAGAGATTCATGCAGAATATAAGAAAGGTGTACTCCTAAGTGATAAGGTGGGTAGCTCTTTTGAGTATGAAGGCTACTATGTCACTGGGTTTTCCTGCCTCTTTTCTTTCTTATATTTAGAAATTCAGCGAGGCAGAATTTGCTGTATTTGTTTAAGATTTCTGGCTATGCAGCAGAGATTTTGGATACATCCCCTGAACACTGATACATCAGCCTTTAGTTGCATACAGAATGAGTCTGGAGCTCCCAGGGTACACTGTATTTACGGTGTGTGCAGTGATTGACCCCACAACAAGCGCAGAGTGGATCTGAAGCTCACCACAAGCCTGCCGGCACATGGCACACCGTACACATGCTGAATAGTTTGTATCTCATATAGACTGGAGGTCTGACACTCTGAATGACAAACATGTCACTGTCATATGTCAGGTTTTTTCCGTCTTGTGTAAAAATCTGTCAGAAGCATACAGTAACATGAGGTAGAGATGTTAATGAAATTATGAAATATTCAGCCTTTGGATGTAGTTTTGGGACAGTATTGGAGAGATGTGAATTTTCCCTCTGACAACCACAAGATACTAGACATTTCCACTTGGGACAACTACACTGGACCAAACACATCCATCAGTAACATTTTTTGTTTTCATTGTCACATCTCTTGTACTGTGTCAAGTCTTTTTGCCCATTTCCAGTGAGTGTGAGGGCAGAGGAAGGACAAATATCTCAGAGCCTCAGTATCAGCAGCCTCCTACATAAATCAGGTATGACAATGAAGTTCCTACCCTCCAAATTCCACATTTTATCATGGACAACTAAGATTAGAAATGTGTTAGGAATAAATTAAAAACTAGGGCAGGAGTAATCCATGACAAGGTCAGCATCCGAAGACAGATGAGGCACTAGAGCTTATTCAATGGACTAAACAGTTAAAATCAATTATGCTTTTCTAGGAAAAAAGAAAAAAAGGCATATTTTTATTGGGGAAGGCGTATCAACTCTTATAAAAGGGAAAGGTTTCTTCTACAGCTGATGCTCAATGCCTTGAACTGCATCTGATAAGAAGCTGGCAGCCACAGTGAGCTGTCCGAAACCACATGCGAGAAACAGCAACAAGGACATGGGCAGAAGAACAAATCAGCACAGACTAAGGAATAGTGATCATTGCAAGGTCCTAGACATGCCATGAGCGCTGCTTGTGTGCATGCCTTTACTGGTGCCTAAAAAACAAGATAACATATAAAGACCACATTTCAAATGTCAGTTTGCATCCAAAGCGAAATCTCTTATTTCTTCACATAGAACTGCTAGCGTCATACAACAACACACTGAGCAACTGCCTATTCTATTGAAGAGCAGCACACATAAACAGTTTACAAATGCTGCAGGTAGATGTACAACTCATACAGAAGCAATGCAACATATTCCTTCAAGAGGAAAGTAGCATAATGCAAAAAGGAAAGAGAAGAAAAATATCAGGGTTAAGTTCAAGGACAGCTTTTTCTCTTGATAGTCCCTCACAGCTTCACTTCTTTTAGGAATAATAAAGATAGTATATGTCAGAAAAGGCCTTGGCTTATTCCGTCCATCACATATAGTTCATCTCTTCTCTAATTTCGACAGCAACTTATCTTAAATAATTCAGCATTCTTCTCCTTGACTATTTAATGATATCCAAATAGTTCTGATAACCCCTCTGATATAGTCAAGTGATGGAAATATTTGTCTATCAGCCATTGTCTCTGTAAAGCAAACAAATACCATTTCATTCAAAGGGGACAGTCAAATTCAACACTGGTGAAGCATTCTGCATATGAGGTTCATGCCTAATGATCACCAGAACAGACTCATTTAGAGATATCCCTAGAGCTATAAAGATTTGCTATTGTGTTGATAAAATTCTTTTCATGCCACTGATACTTTAATAGCCAAGCTTACAGAATGACAGCCATAGAGACCAGGCAGGCTTGGAGACTTGCCTGGACAGAAAGGGAGCAAATGGGTTGTGATTTTCCTTTAATACCAGAATTACATACCCAGTATAGAAGCTGTCAATTGATTTTGATAATTTATGTTCTGAAGGAATTTTATCTTTAAAATTTTACCAATATCCCTGCTCAAGGTAGGGGGGTTGGAACTAGGTCATCTTAAGGTCATTTCCAACCCTAACTATTCTATGATTCTATATACGATTTTACCACAACCTGCATGACCAGCAGGTAAAGAGACGTGATTCTGCCCATCTACTCCTGACATCCCACCTGGACTACTGTGTTCAGCTCTGGGCCCCCAACATAAGAAGAACATTGACCTATTGGAGCAAATCCAGAAGAGGCCAAAAGATAATCAGAGGGCTGGAGCACCACTCTTACAAAGACTGGCTGAGAGAGTTGGGCTTGTTCAGCCTGGAGAAAAGAAGGCTTCAGGGCGACCTTAAAGCAGCCTTCTAGTACCTAAAGGGGGCCTAGGAGAAATCCGGAGAGGGACTTTTTACAAGTGGTGACAGGCCAAGGGGTAACGGCTGAAAGGGGGTAGATTTAGATTAGATATTAGGAATAAATACTTTACTGTGAGGGTGGTGAGCCACCGGAATAGGTTGCCCAACCTGGCTCAGTGGAAGGTGTCCCTCCTTGTGGCAGGGAGGTTGGAACTGGATGACCTTTAAGGTCCCTTCCAACTCAAACCATTCTATGAGTCTATGACTCTATAACAGCATGTCTATGAAAATCTGCACATAAAACAGAGGAAAACAAAAACAAACAAACAAAAGGCTGAAAAAAACCCGTTTATTTCCTAACTCTGACGTGAATGTAATTTTATACTTGCAAGTACCTTTAGCCTTCCTGTTTTCAAAGCAGTAAATCACAAACTCGGGGGACTATGCAGACACATGTGAGTGGAGGTATGACAAGGTGTGGGGAGGGAGGCACAGTTTTACAGGCAGAAAAGAAACATTCCATGGAAGTAACATTGCCAGATAAATCCCCTGCTGCAGAGTTTGTCTGCACATTCCACTGCTGAAGGGCCATGAGTTCCCGATAAGGGGTCATTTTCTTACTGCTGGATAAACAGGCAATTTACAGATAAAGAGCTAATTATCTCTACCCACGTCTTGAAAGATCTGAAGTACCTGACACACACTTCTGTCACACTCACTTCTCTGAGAAGGAAGGCAGGCATGAAAGCAGGCAGGCAAGCAGGCAGGCAGGCAGGAAGTAAGGAATACAAGAAGACAGGCAGGCAGGCAGGAAGGAAGGAATACAGGAAGGAAGGCAGGAAGGAAGGAAGGCAGGCAGGCAAACAGGCAGAAAGGCTGTCAGGAAGGCAGAAAGGCAGGAGGAAGGAAGTTTCTAGTGTTAAAGCTGGCTAAATACCTGTGCAAAGTTTTTATTCAGACTTTATTTAAAATACAAGTTGGACTTGCATAAATTTGTCTACTGATAATATATTTAGTGGTGCTCAGGTGCTGATGAAAAGACATCTTGTATGTTGAAAAATCATCATAACCACAGAAATATCATACGTGTGGTCTTTTTAAGCAGAAGAAAAGCAGAATCTTCAAGCATTTGTAATGAACAGGGAAACTTTAGAGTTCATGTCCTGGTCATTTATTAAATACAGCATTCCTCCACTATTTGTTGCCCATAATGAAATAACAAGGAGGTTAATTTAGCTACTTTTTCAAACCCCTCTATGAAAGACCCAAGCACAAGGTCTACCTTCCATATCAAAGCTCATGACTGTTCGTCTGTACGATATACATTTCCTCAACAACTTTATGGGTTTTGTCAAAAAAGTGTTGGCAGTTTCTCATTCAATTATTTAGTGTAACTGTGGACTCTTCCCTCATTTATTGACAGCAGGGAATGCCTTAACATAGCAATTATTGCCTTATACCTCTTCAAATACTGATGGGGGTGTAAAAAGACAAATATCTAATGTACAGTCCTCTCCCTGAAATGTGGTAGGAAAAGACCAGTCCCCCAGTCAATAGAATGGATTAAACCCCTTCTCTATGAAACAAACACCTTGGAGGAACTTTAGAGCTCTTCACAGCTCAGGCAAATGCCATTTCAAGAATCTTCAGCAAACAGGCTAGGGGGTTCTCCATAAGTATATTAAAAAATAACTGCATGGCTAAGATTCAGCCATTGGGTAAACGTGTAAATTAAGGGTATGACAGCCTTTACAGTAACAGTCTTAACTTAGTAAATGAACATAAGGTCTGATGGAGGCAGATACCTCATATTTGAGTATGATATCCAGTCTCCCCAGACCTCTCGCTTTGGACCCCTTCACAGTGGGCAGCAAACTAAAGCAGTAGCCTGTTGTTAAAGGATTTGAAATTTAAAAAATAAAAATCACTAGAGCACACTGGCCCTGGTACTTAGAATTTTAGTTTCAACTGTGCAAGCTAAAATAATGAATATTTTAAATAGAAATACTTGAGGCAAAACATAATGTCTGGCAAGGTAACTGGGGAGGAAGTATCTCATGTCATCCGTGTGGAAGTCTCCAGCTGTAACAAAAGCTTCCTTAGCCACTCAGTAAGTGACTAAACATTATAAATGTTATAAACATTTATATCACAGTTAATTTACTTTCAACTGTAGTTTGGAAAGCTCCTCTTGCTCTCTTAAATGATGCTGCTAAATGTCAAATTCACAATTTTGGAAAGTTATTGTCAACACTTTTCCGTAAGTGGATATTAATTAATACTAAATTGCAATGGATTCCATAAAACTTCAATGGATGCCAAGGAAAAAAAAAAATCTTCTATGTTGCTACAATGAATAAATAAGAAAAAAGAATGGTTTTCCATTTAAAAAATAAAATGTTGCCAAGAGCTACATTCAGCTAGTAGCCATTTGTTTCAAGCGGATACTGATGCCTGTCATATGATAAGGGAATATGAGATTTGGTAATCTTACTGGCACATATTAGGTGAGCATGGCCAAGAAACACAGAACTGTCTCTTAGCAATATCCCTTTTCATCATAGCTGTGTTGCATGGTGCCTAAGAAAACTGAACGCCTAAAGAGTACAATTAGGAGGAAAAATCTCCCCAAGAGTCTTATGAGGGGGGAACGTGGTAAAGAGTGGTAGAGACGACTGTAACACTTCCAGATGTTCCTGGAAGCACATTTTGTTGATAGTAAGCTCACTGGAGATCTGAAAATGCTAAACAAAGTCACTGAGAATAAATTAAGCACCATGACCAGCTCTGTATATTTATTGTTTCAAGAGACTAGAGTAATATCTGACTGTTGAAAACCAACTGTGATAAGAAGCCACTCTCTCATAAGAGCAAAAAAGAATATACAAGAAAACAAGATTTGCAACATCAAAGAGCCACACAATAGAAACATGAGTCAGTTATAACATAGGATATCAAAGACAATAAAAGTAAAGAATGGGTAGCAGATTAACAAGCTTTAAACTTTAAAAGACTATGTTAAAACCACAGAGAATGTTAAAACTAAAAATACTATCAATCAGAGATGAGATAAGGAAAACTGATGAAGAGATTATAAATATCACCCACAATGTGATACAATAAATATAGTAGAAAAATGACCCAGAGTGAAAATGCATTAAAACCAGTTGTCTTCAGAATTCAAGTCCATCTTCTGTTGAAAGACATGATATAAAAAAATAATTTGATGCCAACAAAAGTATATTACCCTGTGTGGCATGGAGAACTAGACATGAGTAGAAGAGAAATTCACAGAATAAGAAAGAATAAAATTAATACATTTAAAATTAAAGTTAAAATTAATGTATTACAAGAAGACAAAACTTAAATAGTATGCGAGATAACCTAAAAAGTATGTACAAATTTCAGTGTCTTTAGGGTGGGGCTCAGGATTAAGATGACAGACACCAATTAAGAATCTCTAGAAAAATTATGACTGCCATTTAGGCCACTTGACTAATCTAAGGTGCAACAGAGAAACCATGTGGAGCATAACCCAACTGCTCAAAACAGGAACTGTAAGAAGATTGAAGAAATATTCCACTAGCCAGAAAAGATAGCAGCAAATTCTGAGAGAGACTTCACATCTAGGGTGCATGGTACCAGGAAAGGAGAGAAATAGCAGACCAGAAAGACACATCTTCTTTAAAAGCAAAAAGCAGGCAGAGATGAATTACTGTCTTTCTTACTTAATTCTCATGGTAAATGTTCACAGAAGTTTATAAAAGTTTGTTGGCTTTTTCATTCTTAGTGATACAACGAATGAAGAACGAATTTCAAAATAAATAGTGGAACTGATTACAGTGTGATTTCTGGAAGCACATACAGATATATGGTGACACACAAATAAATGGTGACTTGCCTGGCTCAAAATCAAAACAAGCCTTAATTTATACAGTAAGCATAAAATGAACCCATGTGGTGAAGTCATATAAGCACTCATGTACAAGAATAAATACAGTCAAAACACTTCAAAATAATGAACAGGAATTTTCCTGCAAATATGTAAGATCAAAGGATAACTCAAACCAAAATAAGTTCTTCATCTTTACAAAGGGAATCTACTTCAGAGGATGTCCCGGAGCAGCTAGTGTAGGTTGGTATCCCATAGCACCAGGCAGGAGACGCAGCTTATTCCTTCACTGTATATAGACCTAAGTCTTTCCAAGCTAAAATTGTCCTCGATGGCTAGCATTTAAGTCAGACAGTTCCATCACTACAGGTTTTTACTACATATCAGCAAAAATATTTGAATAAAGAAATCAGGAGCTCATAGTCTTTTGTAAGAATAATTAAGGCAAAAGCACCTTCTTGGAAATTTTAAAAGCTTGGCTAGATAAGGCCCTGATATAAGACTTAGTACGCTGATATAGCTTTGAATTTAGTCCCTTTTCAAGTGGGACATTAGTCTGGATGGCCCCCAGACGTCATTTATGACTTAAATTATTCTGCAATCAAATGATTTTGTCTAGAATGGGAACTTGTGAAGAACAGATTTTAAACTCATTGATCTTAGGAAAATTAAATCATAAAAAAATGCAGTTTGGAAATAATCCAATAAATAAGAAAAATGTTTGTTTCTATAAGAAGTGTTTTATTCAAGCTTTCCAACTAAACTAATGCACTGCGTTTCAGTCAAAAAAACCTTAAAGCCTTCACTCAGAAAGACACTGTAGAAAACAGATATTAAATCTGGGGTTTATTTATTAATTTTTCTTCTCAGAAAAGTGACTTAGATGTCAGATTGTAGAATATTTTGCTCTTATATCTTCTGTTAGTTTTCCATTTTCATTAAGTACATTTTGGGCCAAGGACAGGAACCCATGTTTTGTATCTCTGCAGGAAATACTCTAGCTATTGGACTGGAGAGCTATTGCCATTAGGTTTCTACTTTTTGCATGGATTTTGAATAAATTTACAAAGTGGAACCACAGAAGCAGGGTAATTTCAAGATGTGTTTATCATAGTATCTAAGTTGTAGGACATATATTGAAATAGTTCAGTAGAAGAGATAGAAGTTTAACAGCTCTGTGCCTTATTTCCTTTATTTGAAAGAGTGTTGAGAACAGAGCTGTAATTCATGGCTCATTCAATAAATAGAAACACTCACTACAGCATTTTAATTCTGAACTGAATCTACTCATTAGGAATGTCATTGTATGTCCTGATTTCAGCTTAGAATTTCCTGGCATGGTAAGAAACCCACATAGGGAATCAGTGTGAAGTGAGGTTATTCATGTCTTTTTAATAAACTGGTGATTTGGTCACTCCCTTAACAAATGGCATTGATAATTACCTATCAAAGATGTATTTGTACACCTTTGTGAGCAGGGTGTACATCAGGGTGGTCAGTCACTGGAGAAGGCTCCCCAGGGAAGTCAGTTCCAAGCCTGTCACAGTTCAAGGAGTATCTGGAAAATGCTCTTGGTCATATGGTTTAGTTTAGGTAGTTCTGCAAGGAACAGAGAGTTGGAATTGATGATTCTTAGGGGACTCTTCCAATTTGAGGTATTCTATTATTCTATGATTTCTTCATATGAAAATCTCTTAAATGTTATTCTGAAGAAGATTTCTTTGTTGGCTTTATTTGAACATGACCAGTGTCCCCTTATTTTCAGGTGAAGAAGATCCACATGTTCATCAGTTTGTCACATTTCCTCTTTAATCCCCCGTTGACTAGTATGATTTATTGTTTTTTTTCAAACAACGGTCTTATTTTTCCCTTCATTCACTTGGAACCTAATTCAATTATAGACAACAGTAAAACATTTAGACATTCTTACTTGCATACATTTGCTCAGTGTTGCTCCTCTCAGAGGAATGATTTCTGCCATTTTCCTCAGATGAATTCCTTTTAACACCACAGGAATGCTTACTTCTTTAACTATAGCTTTAAGTTGGTGTCTTTGATGCTATGTATACATAATAATTCTCATTCTCAGCATGACCCACAGAGATATTTTCAAGGATGTTGAGCCTCAAAAAATGATTGTTGCCATTCTTGTGAAATTAACCACATGCAAAGTAAAAGACTATGCTTCTTACGGACAATTTATCACTTCAAAATAGAAATACACTGGGCCAAACCAATGATGAAGTTAATTTCATTAGATTTAATGGAGTTACTCCAGGGCTGACTTCAGCTAACTCTGTAAAACTATGAAGAAAAAAAACAGCTTCACGAAGTTGCAATCTCCACCATGTGAAGCTAAGTAATAACAGAACTTAGCCAAAAAACATACTGCTTTGCTTAGGTTCAGATTATAAATGCATCAAGATCACATTTTCCTGTATACAACTGTAGCATAGAAATAAATGCATACAAAGAACAACTAGACAACTAATCACATTTAAGGCTCCTAAGCATAATCTAACTTCCAAGACATAGATGATATACATAAATACCTCATTTAGAGCTTTAAATGGTGCTGCCTCATAAGGAAATTAGATTGGTAATAATCAGACTGGTGAAATAAAAAACAAACCTTGTTTCTTGACTGATGCTGGGCTGCCTCAAAAGGAACATGGCCAGCAGGTCAAAGGAGGTAATTCTTTGATTCTCCCCCTCTACACCACTCTTGTGAGACCCAACCTGGAGTACTGCATCCAGCCCTGGACACCCAACATAAGAAGGACATGGACCTATTGGAGTGAGTCCAAAGAAGGACCACAAAGATGATCTCAGAGGGCTGGAGAATCTCTCCTATGAAGACAAGCTGAAAGAGTTGGGGTGGTTCAGCCTGGAGAAGATAAGGCTTCTGGGAAACCTTATAGCAGTCTTCGAAGCCCCCCCCTTAAGGGGGCCTACAAGAAATCTGGACAGGGAATTTTTACAAGGGCATATAGGGATAGGACAAGGGGTAATAGCTTTAAACTGGAAGAGGTTAGATTTAGATTAGAAATTAGGAATAAATTCTTTACTGTGAGGTGAAGAGGCACTGCAACAGGTTGCCCAGAGAATTTGTGGCTGCCCCACCCCTGGCAGTGTTCAAGATCAGGTTGGACAGTGTTTCAAGCAACCTTGTCTAATGGAAGATGTCCCTGTCCATGGGGGGTTGGAACTAGATGATCTTTAAGGTCCTTATCAACCCAAGCCATTCTATGTTTCTATGATTTTATGATTCAAGAGACATACTCTATGTCTGTGTCTAGCTGTTCTTGATGTTTGAATTAAACAGCCACTGGAGAAGGTCCTTGGCGTGAGGAACTAAGCTTGAGGAATTGAGCTTGAGGAATTAAGCTTTCCCCAGCCAAATACATCAATTGGAATAAAATTAGTCTTTCTCCCATTCTGTCTTCAGGAAGGAAATAGATTGTTTCCCTTCTCTCTGCTTCCTTGAATGAAGCAATAAAGCATATTTCTCTTTCTGATTAGGGTAATAGCTTTAAACTGGAAGAGGTTAGATTTAGATTAGAAATTAGGAATAAATTCTTTACTGTGAGGTGAAGAGGCACTGCAACAGGTTGCCCAGAGAATTTGTGGCTGCCCCACCCCTGGCAGTGTTCAAGATCAGGTTGGACAGTGTTTCAAGCAACCTTGTCTAATGGAAGATGTCCCTGTCCATGGGGGGTTGGAACTAGATGATCTTTAAGGTCCTTATCAACCCAAGCCATTCTATGTTTCTATGATTTTATGATTCAAGAGACATACTCTATGTCTGTGTCTAGCTGTTCTTGATGTTTGAATTAAACAGCCACTGGAGAAGGTCCTTGGCGTGAGGAACTAAGCTTGAGGAATTGAGCTTGAGGAATTAAGCTTTCCCCAGCCAAATACATCAATTGGAATAAAATTAGTCTTTCTCCCATTCTGTCTTCAGGAAGGAAATAGATTGTTTCCCTTCTCTCTGCTTCCTTGAATGAAGCAATAAAGCATATTTCTCTTTCTGATTACAAAATAATGCCTATGTCAGCCTTTGGCCTTCAGATGCATTGAGGTCTCCTGGTCCAGAAGTCTCAAGATGACTGATCATGAAGACTATGGAAGGCAGAGACAAAGAGTAGTACCCAACTGAAGAAGGCATCCTGTCTGATAATTTGAATTTATGCCAATACTACTCTGCCACCGATCATCAAAAAAAAGAAGGAAATTTACCTTGTTTTCCCACTTCCTTGTTGCATGTTCTAACTACAATACAACTATATTAAGAAAAGGAGGACAAATGCACAAACATCATTTGAAGCTTGTGACCACCTCTGCCCTGTTAAATTAAGGTGTCTGTGAATGTCTGCTAGATAAAGTTCCACAGCAGAGCTTAGCAGGAGACCCTGGTGGGGTGCAGAGGAGACAGCTATCACTGATCGGGCATCCTGGGAAAGAGGCAGTTCTCAACAAGGGCAGCAAATCCACTTGCAGAACAAAATTATAGAGATAACTAAATTTTGAGGCATTCTCATTCACAATTGGATCCAACCTTAGCTATTCAAGTTAACTGACTCCCTGTCAGTTAAGAACTTGAATGAATATTTCATAAGAGAAAGGAAAGGAGATGAGGATGCTTGGAAGCGTCTGATTATTAGAGTCTGTCTTTAGGGACTGTCCCAGCCTCAGATTCTCAAGTGGATTTTCTGTTCTATCACAATGTCCTGTGAAGTTCAGGTTATGTCATTAGTAGTAATGAATTAGATTTAGCTAGCTTTAAGCTCTGATGTGAACCTTTGAGTTGTTAGTCCACTGTATAAATTTGTGTAATATTTAGTTAGTTATTCCTGTGAACATAATTTCAGTCGATTTATATATTTCAAAAAACAAACCAAAAAAGCTCTTTCTATTTGAATGAATTGTCCCAAAATAGATTCTTCAGCCTTGCTTACATGTTTACATGTTTAATGAAAGGATCAATCTTGTAAGTGTGAAGGAGAAAAGCAAAATGCTTGGCACTTTTCTGAAAGTATGTGGGTCAAAGGAAAAACTGTGCAGGTAGAGAAAGAACTAGCTGCAATGCAGGCAAAGGCATCTGGGGCAGAAATGGCAAAGGCAGAGACAGCAGCAGCACCTCTGATGTGAGACAGTCAGCCTCACGGACTGGGGCTTTGCCACTGGCTCCTGCCTCTGACATCCCTCTGTCCCATCTGCTGCAAGCTATTCTTGCACTGTGCATAGCCCCTTCTGCAGCCCCAGGGAGGAAAAAAGGCAAAACCCAAAAGGAAGAAAAAAGAGCTCTTTTGTAATTTTCCCTTTTTCAGCTTTGTGGGAGACTGAGACTGAGCTTTGTCACAGACTAGTGGCCTGTGACAGCAGTCTGGGGAGACAAGCGTTCTCAAGGCAACAAAGCACAAAGAGAGGGAACGAGTTGCTGCAATCAAATGCAAAAGGGGATGAAATATCTGCCTTGACTGTATTGTAAGAATAACAGGGAAATATGCTTCTTAATCAGGATGACCATCTGTCTGTGATAGGTGACAGCCCTATTTTAACGTTTCCTGTAAAAAAGGCCTTGCAGCATTTTTAAGTCAATTTGACCCCCCACCTGGAATCTACCTTACCACTGACACTGCAAAACCTTTCATCATGCTCTGCTTAAATTGTCACTACACATCACCCACGTCGGAAGTTGGAAAAGTTAGGTGGACACCCTGCCACTGTTTACAGTTCACACAAACACTGATAGTTTAGGACAGGAAGTGAAAAATGCCACTAAGCCAAATGAAACTAGAAGGGGATTTATGTGGGCAGAAAGCAGTGAGTCAGACTGATATTTTGGAAATGTTACTCGCCTAAGAACTGTTAGACCAGTCCCTTAAGAAAGCAAGTTTAATACTGCTGTGTTCTGACTTACGTTGACGACAGTGGGCAAACCTGGCATCCATTTTAGGAGTAAATGTGAGAAACCATTGAAATTCCTTTGGGGAAAATAATGGATAAAAAATCCACACAGAGGAATGGACCACTGCCCGAAAGGAAAACAACATGAGAGAAGATCTTTTGCTGCAACTACTTTTATGTATGTTTAACTGTCTGTGAAATAAAAGGGGAAAAGAGTATAAAAGCCAACCCAGAAGATGGAGAGGGACTGGGCTGTGGGAATGTCCTGAAGGCACCACCTGAATGTGGCCTTATAGGACTGTGAAACTGTGTGCCAAGAGACACCATGCTGCAGTGTCCTGAAGTTGGAGAAGCAGAAACGTGCAATCATTGTAACTCCAACTATGAGGTCAAGTTCCACCATCAATTTTACCTTTTAAGAAACATAAGCTGAAGTGCAACATTCATTTCACTACCAGAGTCAAAGCAGGACAACAACAATTCTACTCTGATAAAAATGCCCTAAAGTATTTTCATTATCTCTAGTATTCAATGTTTCTATTACATTTACATAGTAGTGTTTATATTACATTTGATCCAGAATATGACAACATGCAGCTGGTATTGCATCATGTTAAGATATCAGATTTAGTATGTGATACTGTACGATAACAATGATTTTTAGAGAAGAGGCTTGAGCGTGCTTACATTAAATCCACCTTTGAAAACCACATGACTTCAGGTTTCATTTTAAACTTCAAAATCACACTGAGGCTCCTTAGCAGAAACATGAACAATTGTGCTTAGTGTATTTTATGCAAATAAAATTAAGCAAAAATGTAACTTGGCCTGGAGATTCTGACCTTGGTTTTATCTGCAGCTCAAACTACAATTAGAAACTGCAATAATGCATACAATTACATTCAAATAAAATGTTCTCTGAAAATATTGATAGACAAAATCAACCATTCTTCATAAAACTCTCTCCAGATGCAATTATTTTCTTCTAAATATCCTGCAATATCATGTGATGATTTATTCAGGCATGTCTGCAGCTCACAGGCCTCTAATACTCTAGTAAAACGGAAGTGGCTGTGAGCTCTCTTAGCAGGTTAGTTATATAATCCTTGTCACTCTTGTGTTTGAAAAACCTGTGGTCATTAGCATATTAGCAAACACCACATCTCTGATAAGAAAGTTTTGTTTTCATGATATGCATAAACTTCAGAGCAAACGAATTATTTTACTCATAACAGATATCCTAAATCCAGTGCCAAGTGGTTATTACATGCAGTGTTACAATGCTTAGGTTATAATCCATCACGGTTATGCTAGTGGATCCTACTAAGGAACCCGAGCACAGCTGATGAAATTATTCTCTTGACTCTATTTATAGGGTGAGGTGTGTTTATTGAAATTAGTCCTCATTTTGCATTCTTCCAAATTTTTTGGTGTCTTAAAGGTATGAACAATGCAGTCTCATGATAACATTATCAAACAACACAGAATCTGAAGTTGTACAAAGTGCCACAGCATCTGAAAAAGCCCAGGGAAATGAATCTTTGGACAGCTTTTCAGGAAGATCAATCTGTGTACATAATACTATCTATTTTGCACTCCTATCTTCTTCTTCATTGTAGAATGAGCTTTCTGTAGTTGGCACTACAGTACTGTGGATATGAGTGTTTAGAAAAGTCTTGATCATTTGAAATGAGACAGATCTGCTAGTACTGAAATTCAACCAAGGCAAGGGAGAAATAATATGGTAAGGAATCAGCTGCTCTGGGTAGGAAAAAAGGGATGAAGTAAAAGCTTGGGCACCATAATAGAAAAGTAAAAGAAAACTAGAAAACTAGTTTTATTGCTAATGGCAAACAGCCATGTGATATGATCATATCAGCCCAAATTGTTGCTGGTTATCTAAGACAGGCTGTTTGGGCACAAGTCAGAAAGAAACTTCAAACTCACGTTTCACAGCAAGCTATCCTCACACAGCAGTCTCAGGCACAAAGAGCAGAGGGCCTCAAAGCTCTCAGCAGCATCTCTAAGGGACAGAAAAGCCAGGCAAGGAGGGCTAAGAAAGACTTTACTGTATTGCTGATGTTGTTTGTGCACAGAAAAATTGTAAACAGGAGTATGACCAAGGCCACATTACGTAGATAGGCTAACAGCATGAGACATGCCCATAACTTCTTTATTACTCCCTCTGGCACTACTTCAAAGCAATAAGCAAAAACTCTATTAGCCTCAAGAAATTCTCAGTTGCTTTATTATTGGTGTTATGAAGACAACACCATATTAAGAGATATTGTAGAGTGGGGTGACAGCATGCCATTGAGCTCAATAATTATTATCAACAGTGTCTGCACCTAAGAACCCTCCCATCAGATTTAATGAGATCAGAGGAGGAGTTTTTTACATGAAGCTCTTTACATACTCAAGAAGGTCTTGTGTAGCCCATGCAATGACCTCCAGAGAACTGGAACCAAAAGCACAAACAGGAATTAATCACTTTCAGCAAGAAAACTCTTGAAAATACTAATCTCTTGCAAGATGATTGGATGCCAAGATATTCCCTGAAACATTTCAGGACTGATAAATGACAAGTGACTAAATATTGTGTCGTGTTAGTGATTTAATAATCTGGAGCAATATGTCTTTAACAGCATACTGTTGTCACTCTACTGCTTCAGAGGTACCACTCTAGTATGTCTATTGCTGTAGTGTCTATTAATGATCCAGGAAGACTTGGCCTAAGGTGATGTTTGACCTAGCAGTACAACAGTAGAGTCCAGGCATATTCTTCTTCATGTCTATAACAAAAATTGTGAACTGACCTTGTCCTAACATGGAAAAATACAATTTCAGAATAAGGTGTCTGAGGAGTTATTCCTCCTGCAGTGTAACACAAAGCTGATTTACAGCCATTTAAACTCACGGCTGTCTAAGGAGTTTTGAAAAATAGGAATTTTCTGAGCCACTCTTT